>NW_016108021.1:371675-377806 GCF_001604975.1 Cebus imitator
TTTTTTTTTAAAGACAGGGTTTCACCATGTTGGTCAGGCTGGTCTTGAACTCCTGACCTCAGGTGATCCGCCTGCCTCAGCCTCCCAAAGTGCTAAGATTACAGGCGCGAGCCATCGCGCCCAGCCAAACACAGCCTTATTAAAATTTTGTTACATGTTAGTAGCATAACACTTTTGTTTGTAATTCAGTAGGAAAATGCAATCTGATAATGGCACTGGAACGGCAATACTAAATGTAAAATCATATTTCATGAACTAATGCAAGTATGCTAGAATCTGGTATGCAGTGAGTAATAACTTACTGCTCCACACGAGATCCAACTATATCCTCAGGCATCAGTCTTAATGACAAAGGCCTACTATGAAAAACAAATGTATTATCAAGGCATTAATTTTTTTTTACAATGAGAAAATTCATCTGTTTCAGTTTCCTTCCAAATTAAAATCTGGACTTAGGTTCATAAAAGCTTCCTGCTATCTAGAATTCTGCAAAAATTGAGTCAAAAAAGTTCAGCGGCCAAGATATAAGGGGGAAGTCGAAAATTAGATAAAAGCTATTGTCAGCAATTGGGATGGTTTTTCAGTGCTCTTTCTTGCTAAGGTATTCATTCACTTACATTACCAAGCAGCCCACCAGTGGGGCTACCCCTGTGACTGTGAAAATCAGCAGTGTCCTTCAGTAGCACTCCTACCTAGAGAGCAGATTGTCATTACTCAAAACAGTGGAGAAGAGATGTGAGTTTTTAAGTCTCAAAACACCACTTTACGCTCTGTCCAGAGAAATGCAGATGAGAAAATGCAGCCATAAAATATGAATATTAGAATGAAGTTTAGGCACTGCATGGAGAAGTCATCCAGACCCACATTCCACCTTGGATTGATACTGGAAGCCATGGATGTTTGGGGAGAAATGGTGGTGATAACAATACTAACATTATTAACAATAAATATAACTGACAACAGCCAATGATTATATAGTAGTTCCTGCTCCCTCTCCATATCTGCAGTTTCACTTTCTGTGGTTTCAGTTACCTGCAGTCAACCACAGTCCAAAAATATTAAGATATTTTTGGAGAGAAACCACAGTATAACTTATTATACCATATTGTTATAACTGCTGTACTTTACTGTTAGTGTCAACTGAAGGATGATGAGGTTCATAAAGTTGGAAAGAAGAGCTTTAATTCTCATAAAGGGTTGCAGTCTGCAGGGCTGCCATTCCAACAGGCTGGAAAGCACAACCTCATGCCAGAAGCCAGAAACAGACACTTCAAGGGAGGGGAAAAAGCAGCAGGAATCTATGCAGTGTGGGGTGGCCAAATATACAGATTTAATAAGCTATAGGAGGAGTCATGAATATTTATGCAAAGAGAAAGGTGCACATGCGCAATTGCACTTTATGCCTCTCCATGGGACCCATGTTCCAAAATTGGCAGTGTTCACATGATCCAGGGTAGGAGTTTTAGGCCCTCTGACATCAAAAGGTGAAGCAGGGGACATGAAAACCCTGACTGCATGTCTTCCAGAGACTGGCCACAACTACTCCGTGGTCGGTGGTCTTTTATCAAGAACTGCTGGTCAGTTGTGCCAAAACTGAAAAAGGGAGGGGCAGCATCAGGTCGTGATACCAGTGGTAGAGTCTTTTGAAAGGGCTGATTTCTGTTTAGACCTTAGGGAAGAAAGCCTATTGGCAGTTAGAGGGGAAGAAGGTTTTCAAGGTTATTCTGGGGTCCCCTTGGCCAAGAGGGGATTCTGTCCAGACAGCTGGAGGGCTTAAGATTTCATTTTATTTCTCATTCATTATTGTTAATCTCTACTGTAACTAATTTATAAATTAAACTTTTTTTTGAGATGGAATCTCACTCTGTCGCCCAGGCTGGAGTGCAGTGTCGCGATCTTGGCTCACTACAACCTCTGCCTCCTGAGTTCAAGCAATCCTCCCACCTCAGCCTCCCGAGTAGTTAGGATTACAGGTGTGTGCCACCACACCTTTTTTTTTTTTTGAGATGGAGTCTTGCTCTGTCACCAGGCTAGAGTACAGTGATGTAATCTCCGCTCACTGCAACCTCTGCCTCCTGAAGTCAAGCAATTCTCCTGTGTCAGTCTCCTGAGTAGCTGGTACTACAGGCAGGCACCACCACACACAGCTAATTTTTGTATTTTTAGTAGAGACAGGGTTTCACCATGTTGGCCAAGATGGTCTTGATCTCTTGACCTTGTGATCCGCCCTCCTCAGCCTCCCAAAGTGCTGGGATTACAGGCATGAGCCACCGTTCCTGGCCTAAATTAAACTTTATCACAGTTATGTGTGCTGATTAATACTGAGTGTCAATTCGATTGGATTGATGAATTAAAGTATTGTTCCTGGGTGTGTCTGTGAGGGTGTTGCCAAAGGAGATTAACATTTGAGTCAGTGGACTGGAGAGGCAGACCCACCCTCAGTCTGGGTGGGCACCATCTAATCAGCTGCCAGATTAGCTAGAATAAAGCAGGCAGAAGAATGTGGAAGGTCTTGACTTGCTGAGTCTTCTGGTCTTCATCTTTCTCCCATGCTGGATGCTTCCTGGCCTTGAACGTCGGACTCCAAGCTCTTCAGCTTTTGGACTCTTGGACTTATACCAGTGGTTTGCCAGGGTCTCAAGGCCTTCAGCCATAGATGGAAGGCTGCACTGTTGGCCTCCTTACTTTTGAGGTTTTGGGACTCAGACTGGCTTCCTAGCTCCTCAGCTTGCAGATGGCCTATTGTGGGGCTTCACCTTGTGATCACGTGAGTCAATCCTCCTTAATAAACTCACCTTCATATATATATCTATCATATTAATTCTGTCCTCTAGAGAACCCTGACTAATACAGTATGTTTCTATATATAGGGGAAAACATTGTGTATTTAGGGTTTGGTGCTGTCCATGATTTCAGGCCTCCACTGAGGGTGTTGGAACACACCCTCCACAGAGAAGGGGGTCCTGTTACACAGATTGAATGGTGGGTCAGAGTTTATTCCAGGTGGCTTACAGGTGTGACTTCACTTAATCCCCACAACAAACCAGGAGGCATGTGCACTTACTGTTTCTCTTCTCACAAATAAACAGGCACAGGAGAAGATTATTAAGTTTTGAGGTTCTACAGCAAGTAAGTGATAGATCTGGGATCTGAACACAGCCAATCTGCCTCCAGAGCCTGGGCTTTTAACTGTATACTGATTCAGAGCAAACAGAGAGATGGTGTCCTTGAAAAAGTAAGGGCTTTGGGATCAGATGAACTAAGATGAGAAACCTGTATGACGCTGGGAAGGCTACTGATATACCTCAAGTTTAAGTCTCCAAGTCAACAAAATGAGTGCTAATCCTGGCATCAAGGGATTAAGTGAGATGGGTTTACCAAGTACCTAGCACAGGGCCTGGCAGGGTAGTTGATAACAGTTTGCTTCGTTCCAGGGATTTCTGTTAAGGAAAATATTTGAGGACTACACGTAGTTGTGTATACTGTAGGGGAGGCAAAACCTTACTTCCACCCTCTAAGTCCCAGATGGACCTGAGACTTAAATTGACATAAAACAGATTAACAGGAAAAAAGCATTCAAATTTCATAAAAGTTTTATATGACATAAGAGCCCTCATTAGGGAAATGAAGACCCAAAGAAGTGGCAAAACCTGAATGCTTTTATATTTGGTTGAACAAAGAGAGGTAACTGTGGGAAAAGTAAATTATTTGGGGAGGATAAAGGGAGAAAATTATTTTAACAAAGTTGCTGGTACAGAATGCACTTGGCTTTGACTCTTTATTGAGTAATGTTTCTTTCCTCTTGGTACAGTGAAGCCATTTTTCACATGGGAGTTTTTATCTCCTGTTTTCAGGAAGAAAAGAGGAAATTCAAATGCCCTTCTTGCATCTGCTATTTTTCAAGTGCCTTTAGCTCAAAGTAATCCTTATGCCAAAGTGGCATATTTTGGGCAGCATATTCTGCCATCCTTCAGTAGAACGATGAGAAAGATGTTCACTGCAGTGAAACACATGTACACAAAAATCAGAAGGGCTAGAAAGAAACCTATACCTATCAAGGTGCTATTAAAGTTAATTTGCTTTTAAAAATATAATCAATCCTGATTTTCTTGCTTGGGAGATGAATGAAAAATATATTTTCAATGAAGTTTAACTTCCAAGTAACACTATGCCATAGCAGCTATGTACATTCACATGCTCAATAAATTCAGTGTGATTTGAATATGGCATTTATGACTTGCTGTTCAGGCAGTGAAGTAATAAAGACAAGTGGTTAAAAAAGAAAAACATTTTCAAACACTTTATGTTAATGGCCTTAATGCTTTTATTACTAGACCCAAAAGAAAAAATCAAAATTCTTTGAGGCAAAAACAAAGCTACCTAAGATTTCAAATGCAAAGAACAAGGAAATGCCTACTACCAATTGCTCTTTAGCTGTTTGTAGTAATTAAATGTTTTATTTCATCTCCTTGATAGCACATGTCTGCCAAGAAACTCTAATCATCTTTATTATCTACTAGATTCTCCTCTTCATTCATGGTATTTCTTCTGAACCAGAAAAAGGCTTTAATTTTTCTAACGGCAATACAGTGCTAAAGGCAGATGAGGACTTGTTGGGAAGAAAGGCAATGATCAAAGCATGCAGCCATCACATATGAGCCATTCTCTACCTTTTCCAGTGAAAGACAGCTACAGTGAGCAAAAGAGTTGGAGGGCAAATACTGTGTTGCTGGGCAGACAGCAGGAAAAGCAATCCAGACATCTTAATGGTTGCAATAAAGTTCCTTGTGTCTGCATATTTACAAGTTATATACATTCATTCATAGCAAAGATCCCTCCTGCTTAAAGCACACGGTAGACTACCTAATAACACTTTGTCCCTCATAAATGAAATTTTGATGAAGCAGCAACAGAGATTTTCTTGGCTGGTGGAAGCGGGTGGAGAGGTGGGCCTTGATAAGATGGTGCTTACCAAGCATTGCAGCCATTTGGCCCAGAAGCCTGGTCTTAGACTCTTTTCCAGACATACATCTTCCAGTTTTCCAGGGCCCCTATGGAAATCATTAAGGCCTATTAAGTTATAAAATTGCAAACATCCAAGGTCTTGATAGTGGTAACTGAGATTCTCTTTGTTTGCTTGGTTACCCCTGTGTTCTGTATCCTTTACCTTTAGGAAGAGCCTACTCCCATCTTTAAGAGACTTTGGTATAGGGCTCTGCCTTCCTTTCCTGAGTGCCCAGGATTCAGGCCAGACACAGTGACTGGTTCAGAAGTTCAATCAGCATCCTTTCAGGACATTCAGACAGATTCTTGCTCCCCTGAGCTAACAAGCTGAGGGGTGATAGAAACCTAGCCACCTGTGCCCTTGCTTCAGAAAAACCTGCCTCAGCGTGAAGCCAACTCAAAAAACACCTAAGAGATGGGAAACAATGTTAATGCTGCCATCTGAATCCATGGATGCTGAGTTCAAGATCAGAATCCTGGAGACAATGAATTACTAGAGCATCTCCTTTTGCCTAATCTGCTTTAAGTTGGTTCCTTCACTTGAAAGTGAACAAGGTCTGGCTAAATCAGTAGCCAAACCTATTATTTGGGGGAAAAGAAAGTAGTAAGAAATGAGACTTTGTTTCAAAGCCATGGAGCTAGGGAAGATTAATATTACCGATGAGGAGTTTTGAATGTAATGAGAGGTGAAGTGAAAACAGTTTGACATTTTTGTTATGTTTCTTCCCAGTGTTCTGTTGTTGGGCAATGTGCTCATCATTTTAGTTGGTGGCAACAAGGGTAAGGGAGAGACAAATTATGAAGAACTGTCCTTTTCCAAATGGAAAGTACAGAGTGGCTGGGCGCAGCTGCTCACGCCTATAACCTCAGCACTTTGGGAGACTGAGGCGGTGGATCACTTGAGGTCAGAAGTTCCAGACCAGCCTGGCCAACATGGCAAAACCCCAGCTCTACTAAAAATATAAAAATTAGCCAGCCTGGTGGCTGTTGCCAGTAATCCCAGCTACTTGGGAGACTGAGGCAGGAATCGCTTGAACCCAGGAGGCAGAGGTTGCAGTGAGCCAAGATCATGCCACTGCACTCCAGTCCAGCCTGGGCAACAAAGCGAGACTCTGTTTAAAAAAAAA
>NW_016108021.1:377901-390941 GCF_001604975.1 Cebus imitator
TTTTTTTGAGATGGAGCCTCATTCTGTCACCAGGCTGGAGTGCAGTGGCGCGATATTGGCTCACTGCAACCTCCGCCTCCCGAGTTCAAGTGACTCTTCTGCTCAGGCCTCCCAAGTAGCTGGGACTACAGGCATGCACCACCATGTCCAGCTAATTTTTGTATTTTTAGTAGAGATGAGGTTTCACCATTTTGGCCAGAGGAATATAATGTAAAGCAGCAGTCCCCAGCCTTTCCGGTACTAAGGACCAGTTTCATGGAAGACAATTTTTTCAAAGAAGCTGTGGGGTTGGGAGGATGGTTTCAGGATCCCCGCCTGCGTAGTTCGCAGTAGGGCTCACATCTCTGTGAGAATCTAAGCAGTTCACAGTAAGGCTCACATCCCTGTGAGAATCTAAGCAGCTCACAGTAGGGCTCACATCCCTACGAGAATCTAAGCAGTTCACAGTAAGGCTCACATCCCTGTGAGAATCTAAGCAGTTCACAGTAAGGCTCACATCCCTGTGAGAATCTAAGCAGTTCGCCGCAGGGCTCACATCCCTGTGAGACTCTAAGGAGTTCACAGTAGGGCTCACATCCCTGTGAGAATCCAACGCTACTGCTTATCTGGCAGGAGGTGGAGCTCAGGTGGTGATGCTCACTCCTCCACCACTCACCTCCTGTGGTGTGACCAGGTTCCTAACAGTTCACAGACCGGAACTGGTCCACAGCCTGGGGTTTGGGAACCCCTGCCTCAAAGCAGTTGCTACTCTAAAGTAGCTATCTTCTCCATATTTAACCCAAAGCATTTCCCCACCTGCTATACCAAGCAATATGACAGACAACAGAAACCTCATTCTTGTAGGCTATACTTTATCCTAAAGTAGAGATGTATGTGCAGGACAGAGGTATGTCCACAAGGAGAGCTGACAAAGCTAATACCCAGAAAGGGACAAGGCAGATAGGCTATGAGAAAACCGAACATGTCGAAATGGGAAAAAATAACATTAGAGGAAAAAAATAAAAATATTCAAGGCAGACAAGAAAGACCCATATATGCGTAACTGGTGGTCTTGAGGGAGCTACCAACCATAGAGAGAGGAACAGGTGACTGCAGGAATCCTGGGGAGATGGGTTTATACAGGCCCTGCCTCTCTGCTCCCACCCCCACCCCACCGCAGCTCCCTCCCTTGGACTAATAACCAGAGCAAGCATGCTTTCAGGGCTGGAGGGGTATGAGAGGCCATGGGTTCTCCAAGATCTGCAGAAGAGAGAGCCAGCACAGGGTTCCTCCCTCTCTGAGATGCAAGTGAGAGCTTAGCAACTTCATGTGGAGAAGAGGGCTTGCCCCTTCCTAAGGCCTGGGAAAAGCAAGGACTGTGTGGTACTTATGGGGTCTGTGGGAAGAAGCCTGTGTCTCCCTTCTGAGAAGGTCCACAGCTGTCCCCTTTCTGAGAATAGTCCTCCAAGACCCTGCCCCAGGCTGTCGTTCTTAGGGGGAGCCTCACAGGCAGCCCAAGTGCTGCGAGGCCTCAAGGGTGGGAGAGCCAGCAGTTTGCCTCCCGTGAGGCCTGGGCTCCGAGAGGCCCTTCATAGTACTTCAACAGGCATGTAGACAGTGTGCCCTCTGATGCACCGTGGCCATAAAAGCAAAACCCGCTGGGCCTCTTGCTTCTTGCCAGCCTCATGCTTTTCCAGTGACTCCCAACAACGTGACCCACAGACCCTATTCCCGTTATCCCACTGGATATATTTGGCCTCTCTGCTGCAAATCGGTTGACTGCAGATGTATGAGTTTATTTCTGGAGCCTCAATTCTAATCCATTGCTCTATGTGTGCACTGGTTTCCCAGGGCTGCCATAGCAGAAGGCCACAGACTGGGAGGGTTCAACAACAAAGCAATTTCTCACAGTTCTGGAGGCTCCAAGTCCGAGAGATCAAGGAGTCGGCATGTTTGCTTCCTGCTGAGGCTTCTCTCCTTGGCCTGCCGATGACCACATTCCCACGGTGTTCTCAGCGGGCCCCTCTCTGTGCACTGACATCCCTCGTGCCTCTTCCTCCTTTTACGACTATCAGGACACCAGTCCTATTGGATCAGGGCCCCACCGTAAAGGCCTTATTTTAACTTAATTCATTTAAAGAATGTATTCTCACACACAGTTGATGAGTCTGAGGTTGAGCCTTTTGAATCCTGGGGGAGACACTGCAGCCCATCACAACATATGTCTATGTGAGCCGCTGCTATACTGCCTGATGGCTGCAGAGCATTCGTTTTGAAATGAGAAAGTCTAAGTCCTCCAGTTTTCTCATTTTTCAGGATTACTGTGGCTATTCTGGGTTCCCTTCCTTCTCCATATGACTTCTAGAATCAGCTTGTCAATTCCTGTTAAAAATTCAGTTGAGATTTTCATAGGGCTTGTTTGGAGTCTTTGGATCAATTTGAGTAGCACTGACATCTTAAAATTAAGTCTACTGGTCCACATACATAGGTTGTTAGTTAATGTGGACAAGTAAATTTATTACCCCTCCAAAAAATGATTTTCACAAACTTTATATCAACATGAGAACTGATGTAGTATCTTTCTACCTGGAGAGAGCAAGAAAGTCAGGTGGTGTGTCCTTCGTACATGGGCAACCAATTCCTCACCTAGACACTGTTTTGCTCACCTGGACCAAAAAAAAAGTATTGAAGAAATGTGATAATTGCTTTCCTTGGTATGCAAAACTGTTAAAATGAATAAAGCCTGTGTTCCACTAGAATTCTCACATTTCTATTTTGATGCATCTGCATTTCACAGTAAACCCCCCAAGTTATATATGTATGTGATCCTGAAATACCATGATTAAAAACCTCTTTTTCTTTATAAATCACCCAGTCTCGGGTATGTCTTTATCAGCAGCACAAAAACGGACTAATACATCATCCTAACTTGAACGATGCCTATCCTCAGCCAGTGGTCCACTGTGAGTATCCATCAAGGGGTTTTCTCCCACTGCACACTGGACCTCAGGGGTTATCACAAGCTCCCCACCAGTCTTCAAATTGTTCCTTGTTTCCAGCAAGTTATCTCTTCTCCACACGTCTCATGAATTCAGTATTTTAGATGCCTGTCACATTGCCTTTCGCTGATCCTTGACTCTTGAGACCACACTATGTGCTACAATCGTGGTCCTGTTTGCTTGGAAGAAGACAGGAAGTTATAACCCAAGGCTCTGGAAGACTTCAGGCATACCCGTCTGTTCTTGTTGCCTGGACTCCTGCAGCACATCCAAATCTGCCCTCTGTTTCTTGGCTACAACTGGTCTCCAACCAGCCAGATGTTCTCTTGCCTCCAGTGGTCACTGATGATGCCTGGGATCGGGGTGTGTCCAGAGGTTGACACACTGTTGGTCCCCGTGACCTATGACAGAGGCCCATACTCAGCACAGAGAGTGGAGACCAAAGACCAGAGTCCAGCAAGAATCTAGGGACCAAAGGTTAGGCAGGCTGGAGACAGGCTGCATCTCTGGCAGACCCCACAGTGAGGAGCAGCTATCCCAGGCCAGAGTAGGGTCTACTGGCTGATCTGGGGGCTCTGGAGCAGATCAGAGGAAGCATGTCCTGCCCACTTGAAAGAGAAGTTGCAAGGTGGTACTGAGGATAATTCAGCTCTACTTGATTCTGAAAAGATTATCCCCACCCTCACCATGAGGAGAAGAGACATTGTAGTTTGCCAGTGGAACTGTGGATGGAAAACAATCCCACCCTATCGGCCTCTCTCTCTTCCTCTTTTTTTTTTGAGGCAGAGTCTTGCTCTGTCATCCAGGCTAGAGTAGAATGGTGTGAGCATAGCTCCTTGTAACCTCGAGCTTCTGGGCTCAAGCGCTTCTCCTGCCTCAGCCTCTCCAGTAGTTGGGATTACAGGCATGAGCCATCATGCCTTGCCCCATGTCTATCAATCCACCATGGCAGAGGGGGTTATCATAGCCTGCAGCTGGGCCCAAACCAGCGCTGGGGAAACTCTACACCCGCCAAAATGATGCAGCACAGCAAACTCATGTGCCACCTAAGGGGGACAGTGGTTTGAAGGAAGGAGACAGCCAAATTCTAGAACAGATGGCTACTACGGAGCAGAACTAATGACAGAAATGGAAATAGACTATATAATACAAATAATGAGAACACATAAGGAGATATTATTAGAGCACAAAAAGTGCTGCTAGAACAGAAAAATGCTTGATTTTTTTGTTTTGTTGTTCCTGGATCCTAAGAGAAACTCCAAATGCCTGACTTTTTCATTTACAAATTTAGTAGAGGTACTGTATAAAAGAACAGCCCCATCAAAACCCAAATTACTATTTTAGGAAGATAAAATGAAAGATGTATCCCACAACACAAGACAAAAAAGTTAATGAACCAGGAATCACGCGTTAAACAGGAAGACATGGAGGGTAGATGCAGAAGGAGGCATCCTAGTCAAATAATAGGAGTTGAGGGAGAAAACAAAAGTATGACAGCAAATAAAGAAATGCTGAAGAAACAAAACCAACCAAGTTTTAAGACTGAAAGGGTTCTGAAAACGCTGCATTCAGGCACATCCTCGCAAAGTTTCTGAATTTCCAGAATAGAGAGAAAAATCATATAACCTTCCAGACAGGAAGAACAAGTTGCTTTCAGAAATAACCACACTAGGGGTAAGGGATGGTGGCTCATGCCTGTAATCCCAGCACTGGGAGGCTGAGGTGGGCAGATCACTTGAGGTCAGGAGTTCGAGACCAGCCTGGCCAATATGGTGAAACCCCAACTCTACTAAAAATACAAAAATTAGCTGGGTGTGGTGGTGCGTACCTATAATCCCAGCTACTCAGAAGGCTGAGGCAGGGGAATTGCTTGCACCCAGGAGGCAGAGGTTGCACTGAGTCGAGATTCTGCCACCGCACTCCAGCCTAGGCGACAGAGAGAGACTGTCTCAAAAGAAGGAAGGAAGGAAAGAAGGAAGGAGGGAAGGAAGGGAGGGAGGGAGGGAGCCAGTTTAATATCACTCTGTCAAAGAAAAGAAAGAGAAAAAAGAAAGGGAGAAAGAGAAAAAGAAAGAAAGAAGGGAGGGAGGGAGAGAGAATGAAAGAAAAAAGGAAAGAAAAAAAGAAAGAATGGAAGAAAGGGAGGGAGGGAGGGGAAGGAAAGAAGGGAGGGCAGGCAGGTGGGCAGGCCAGTCTAACATCACATTTCTCACCTGCAGTCATGGAAAGTAGTAGATCATGGGCTAACATGTAGTGGCTACGGAGAAGAAAGAACTGATGAAGAATCCTCTACCAGGCAACTACAGAGAAATCGATGACTAGACCTGCAGCTTCCCTGCATGAGCTCTGCGAATACTCCAGCATTCGCTCACCAAAGAGCCCGATCAAAATAAGTGCCCAAGGGAGAAGACCGACTGCAGTGATCAACAGTGAGAATGAATCTCACAGTATTGATTTTTACATCTCCATGCACAATGATAACGTGAATGTAAGTCATAACACAATTGTTCCTAAGGATTCTCGAAATGAAATAAGGAAAATTTTAGTTAGATCCTAGCCCCAAACCATCTCAGCATACTCCAGGAATAAGGAGAAGACAGGGGCAACAAGAGTGAAAAGAAATGTGATTCCCAGTGTCTCTCCTCCAGGGAATCCGGTGGGATGAGATGAAAATATTTAGGTAGGGAGGTGTGCTGGTGATCAAGCTATGTTTTCTCAATTTCAAATCCACTGCTCCCTGACGCTAGAGTAGGGGGCTCTTTAAGCTGTGGTTTTCTTTCGTTGGATGGTGTTCTTTTGGGATCTTCCAATAAGAGGCAATGGAGGGAGCCTGAAAAGTGAGGAGAGGAGATGAACTTGCTTCTTCCTTTTCGCTTGCTCTCCCTGTCAGTGCCAGCCTGGCAGTGTCCCTGCCCTGGGCTCCAACCTCTCTCAGGACTCCCAAACCAGCTTTCTGGTGCTCTCGCAAAAGTATGAACAATAGCAAAGCACTTCCCTGAAGATATGAAAAAGACTAAAAGAGAATACTATATACAACATTTCCTAGTACATTTGAAAAACAGAGAAAACGGCCAAATTCCTAGAAAAACACAACTAAGAAAAACTGATGCAAGAAGAATCACAAAGTTGCAATAATTCCAGGAGCTTCTGAATCTGGGATTCCAAACTTTCCCTCCCAGAAAACTCCAGGCCAAGATGACTGCACTAGTGTATTCTGCCTAACATTTAAGGAAGAAATAACACCAGCCTTAAATAAACGCTTCCGGAAAAGCAAAAAAGGAACTAATCCCCATTGTGTCTTACGAAGGAAGTGTAGTCTCCATATGAAAATCTGACAGGACATTTTGAAAAAGGAAGATTAGGCCGGGCGCAGTGGCTCAGCCTGTAATCCCAGCACTTTGGGAGGCCAAGGGCGGGTGGATCATGAGGTCAGGAGTTCAAGACCACCCTGGCCAAGATGCGGAAACCCTGTCTCTACTAAAAATACCACATTAGCCGGGTGTAGTGGCAGGTGCCTGTAATCCTAGCTACTCTGGAGGCTGAGGCAGGGAATCAGAGGTTGCAGTGAGCCGAGATCGCACCACTGCACTCCAGGCTGGGCAACAGAGAGAGACTCTGTCTTAAATTAAAAAAAGAAAAGAAAGAAACATGAAGATTAAAGGCCAATCTCCCTCATTAATATACAATAAAAAAATCCAGAACAAAACATTAACAAACAGAATCAAGAGATTCAGCATGAGCAAGTAGAGTTCAGTCAAGGAAATAAGGTTGGTTTAACATTCAAAAATCAATCAAGATAATTCACCATATTAACAGAAAAGTCATATGATAAAATTCAGTATTTATTCATGATTTAAAAAGAAACTAACAAAACTTAGCAGGCTGGAAATAGCAAGGAACTTAATCACCACAAACAACCTGCATTAAACATCATATGTGAAATAATGAAACTGTTCCCTCAGAGATAATAAATAACAAAGAAAGCTGCCATCATCACTTCATAGTTTCACTGGAAGTCTCAGCCGGCGCAATTAGAAAAAACAAATAAAAGTTACGAAGATTGGGGAAAAATCCCAAGTTATCTTATTTTTCAAATGATGTGATTCTAATGTAGAAAAGTCAAAAGAATGTAAAGTTAACAGACTAACTGGATTTATCAAAGTAGCTGGATATAAGCTGAACCAGACATACATCAGTTTCATTTCTATTTTCCAATAACAAACGGAATTAAAGTAACAGCATATGTGGTGCATCTTCTCAAAGACAGATGCAAAGCAATCTCCCCCTGCACCAACACGCCCTTTCATGCCATAATATGGGTGGCTGAGCCTTCCAACAAGGGACAGAGACTATCTGTCCACCCCCTCAAATATGAACTCCTTTTGTGACTTGCTTTGAACAATGGAATGCAGCAGAAGTGACACTATCTGAGTCCTGGAGCTCTGGCTTCAGAGGCTGGCACTTTCTGCGTCTGTCCTCTGGCCATGGTCCCCAGTGTAGTGATCTCCCTGCACAGACAGACCTCAGCCCACACCACTGACTGGGGATGACAGGAGAGGCTCAGCAGCCAGCATCAAAGTTCCAAACAGAAGAGTGATGCCATTTAGACCATGATGTAACCGAGTGTCCTATTTTTAAAAGTATTTCTTCTTTCTTGTTCATGGCTGTTCCTTGTCTTGCCATTAGCATGATATAATAGTCTTTGCTCTCCCTTCTACCTGGCACTCTCTGGAACAATGTCTCCCTTCTCTAATTATGTGTTTGTTTAGAAGTTCCAGAGACTAAATCTTCAAACAATTCAGGCCACTATGGGATTCTCCCCCACCTGGAGATTACTTCCAAGCTGCAGTTAATTTGCAGCCAGGCTGTACCCAAGATGGCACCAGCCCATTCACCAGATGGGGCAACAACTCAAGACAGCTGTCAGAAGAAGTCACGTAGACTGGCATCTCCTCATCCCTCCTGCCCACCCCTCATACCAAACTCCCCTTTTTAAGCCCTGACCCTTGACCCAAAAAGCTGAAATGGTTTCTTTCGGGCATTATCCTCAGCCATTTCCCCATGGAATGGGGAAGAAAGCTTTTGTGATAAAGACACTTTCCTTTCATCCTGTTCTCAGCTTTGCAAGCGGCAACAACCATGCCTGCATTCGGTTACAACCGGGCTGCTCCAGCTGCACCGCCACCACAGAAGAGAGTCTAGGCAAGACCAGCAAAAACACCCATGGAATCCTGAGGAATGATCGACTGTCGCTGTTTTAAGCAATTACCTTTTGAGGTGGCTTGTGGCACAGCAATAGATAACCAAAACACCATACTCAATCACAATGCCACACACACATTTATTTTGTTTAAAGTAGATATGTATCTAGTGAAAGATATACAGTGCCTCTACTCAGAACATTATAAAACAATATTGGGAGAAATTAAATAAGTCCTAAATACGTGTTCTTGGCAGACACGCTATGGTAAAGATATCAATATTCCCCATATCAATCTATAGCTTCACTATAATCCCATCAAAAAATCCAGCAGGGGTTCTTTATATAATTTGTCTAATTTACTAAAAAAACTCATATGAAAATGCAAAGAGCCCTGAAAAGCAAAACCAGTCTGAACAACAAAATGCTGAAGTTATAGATACCAACCCTTGTTTATAAATTTAGAGTTATTAAGACAATCTGATACCAATACAAAAAGACCAACTAGATCAAACAGAATCTAGAAAGTGACTCATGGATAGAAGGCCACTCACTGGTCACAAAGATGGCACTGCACAGCAGTGGGGAAGGGACGATCTTCTGAATAAATAGCCCATGATCAATTGGATATTCATATAGAAAAAAATGAAACTATATATTTTTTTTTTACAAAAATTGACTCTCAGTAGAACTGTAGTTCTAACTACGGATGGGAAAATAAAGCTATTTAATGATAACATAGGAGAAAATCTCTGTGACCTTGAGGTAGGAAAGATATTTTCTAAATCAAGACACTAAAAAGATCATTGAAAAGGCAAGCCTCTGAGAGCAAGAAACATACTGTCGTGTGTGTGTATTTGTATATGTGTGTGTGTATGTGCATATGCAGTCATGTGCCACATAATGCTGTTTTGGTCAAGTCTGGGCCGCACATGTGACAGTGGTCCCATTCGACTGTAACGCCCGGCATGGGGCCCCTGTGTCCTCATCATCACCAACACTTGGTGTTGTCAGGGCCTCTGCACTGGCTGTTCCCTCTGCCTAGAAAGTTCCTCCCACATGGCTCACTCTCTTGCCTCCTTCAGGTCCCCAGCAACGCTGAGATCTTCCCTCATAACTTCAAGTATAGAAATTAACGGTACAATATTTCTACTGTACCTTTTCTACGTTTAGGTATGTTTAGATGCACACATATTCACCACTGTTTTACAGTCATCTATAGTATTCAGCACAGGAACGTGCTGTACAGGTTTATGGTCCAGGAGCAACAGGCTGTACCCTACAGCCTAGGTGTGTAGTGGGCAGTACAATCTCAGCTTGAGTAAGTACCCTCTATGATGTCTACAGACGTCCATTTCTCAGAACACACCTCCGTTGTTCACACGACTGTACATGTACACGTGTATGTATACACACATATGTGTATCTCTGCCCAACAAATCAAAAGTAACTTGATAAAAGGTTCATTTCCTGAACATACAAAATAAATAAGGAAAATAGGCTGGGCGTGGTGGCTCATTGCCTGTAATTCCAGAACTTTGAGAGGCTGAGGTGGGTAGATTGCTTAAGCTCAGGAATTCGAGACCAGCCTGGGCAACACGGCAAAACCCTGTCTCTACAAAAAATTAGAAAAAGTTAGCTGGGTGTGGTGGTATGTGCTTGTAGCCCCAGCTACTCTGAAGGCTGAGGTAGGAGGATGGCTTGAGTCTAGGAGGCGGAGGTTGCAGCGAGCCAAGATCATGCCACTGCACTCTAGCCTGGGTGACAGAGGGAGACCCTGTCTCAAGAAAAAAAAGGAAAGAAAAAGAAAAATGTACATAACACAACGGAACATAAGGGTATCACAAAAAAGAACATCCAATGTCAAATAAACATGAAAAGACACTCCGCCTTACTGGCAATCAAGGAGATGCAAAACAAACTGTCATGAGATACCATGGTTCGCTCCCCTGTGGCTCAAATAAAAAGGACTGACAACAGCAGCTGTGGGTGTTAATGAGGACAACCAGGAAGACTGCTGGGGTCATGTCAGCTGGACCAAGCACTGTGGAAAATGACCTAGCGTTACTACTAAAGCTGAACCTACATACCCCAAAATTTTACTCCTAGAGAGTGCACAAAAAGATATGATACGAAGCCGGGTGTGGTGGCTCATGCCTGTAATCACAGCACTTTGGAAGGCTGAGGAGGGTGCATCACCTGAGGTCAGGAGTTTGAGACCAGCCTGATCAACATGGCAAAACACTGTCTCTACTAAAAATACAAAAATTAGCCAGGCATGGTGGCAATCTGTAAACCATTTACAGATTTACAGGCATCTGTAAACCCAGCTACCCAGGAGGCTGTGTTAGGAGAATCACTGAAACCAGGAGGTGGAGGTTGCAGTGAGCCAAGATCATGCCACTGCACTTCAGCCTGAGTGACAGAGTTAGACTTCATCTCAGGGGGGGAAAAAAAAAAAAAAGATATTATATGTAAGTGAAAGTTCACAGCAACATTATTTGTAATGGTCACCAAACTGAAATAATCTAAACGTCCATCAACAACAAAATGCATAAATGCGGGACATATACAACAAAACACTATACAGCAATAAGGAGGAGGAACTACGGCTAAATGCAGCAACATGAATGGATCTCAGTCCTTCACTGCTTTTGTGGATCTGGCCCTGGCCTCCCCGGGCTCAGGTACCAGAGGGACCCGCGTGCAAGTCCCTACTCAGCTCACCACCACAGTTGTCCTTGAAAAAGTCAAAGTCCTTAAAATCCCCCATCAGTCTGCAGGCAGAGCAGCCCCTGCTCCAGCTCTAACCTCACCTCCCTCCACTTTCCCGAGGGTGCTCTCCTGAGCCATAACTGCTTGTTGGCTGTTCCCCGAGAGCCCCTGGCATGCTTCCACCTCAGGGCTCTGCACAAGCCATTCTCTCTGCCTGGAAAGTTCTTCCCCTGGGGAGTCACACGGCTCACTACCTTGCCCCCTGCGGGCCTCAGGGACGATAAGCCCGTTCCATGAAACTATATTAAAGTAGCACCCCATGCCCATATGCCTGGGTTTTTGAACCAGTTTTACTTTTTCACCTTAAAACTAATTTCATCTGATATATGATGTATCTGCCCATTTTGTATGATCAATCACCCTGCACTAGAATGCAGCTTTGGGAGGATGAGAATTTCACCTCTTTCATTCACTGGTATATCTCTAGGAGCCAGAGCACTACCAGCACGGAGAAGGCGCTCGGTACAGTTCTGTTAAAAGAATGGCCATGTAAGAAGACATAGAGACGAATGCTGACTGATGCTGTCTGTGTAGGCGGAGCTAGTCTACCCGTGGGCCTCACCGGTAGGTTCCTCTTCCTCCCCAAACCTGTGATTTTCTTTGTCTAGGCTGTGAATTTCTACAGAAGGGACTTCTTCAGCTCCTGCCAGGGCATTGTTGAGACTGGCAGCCGGTGCTGTGGGAGACAAGGGGAGCCAAGCTGAGGAGGCCGATGGAGATGCGGCCTTAGCTTCTCTTCTAAGGCTCTCACTTAATCCCAAGTGACAATCAGTGTTCACAGAACATGCATGTGTACCCCTGCAGTTCCAGCCTCCCTTGCAGCTGGGGTGGGCCATTTGCCTGAGTCTGGTGAATGGACATAGGAGTGGAGGGGGTGTGTCCCCTCTGGCCTGAGGCACTCACCATGAGGTGCCTCCCCCATCCCTTTCTTCGCCCTAGGCAGCAATTCTGGGGGCCATGGAGTGGGTCTCATGACCTCCCTTCCCACACAGAGGAAAGCTGCCCTGAAGAGTCATCCAGTCCACAGTATGCATTTGTGACCAAGAAACAAACCTTTACTGTGTTGAGCCACCGAAATTTCAAGGGTTTTTCTTCTGTCGGTGCCCCGCTCCTGCCTTAGCTGTACTGGGCATCCCTGCACTCCGATGTCTAACTCAACCTCTGTCTGCTACTGGGATTGAGGGACAGTTTCATAGCTGCACAGGCTCCACTTGGGACTCTGAGGGGGTTCCATGCTTATCACAGACTGAAAACCGGTGCTCTTGCTTTTCCCCCATCCACATTCCTGCCTTCAGAGATACCTGAGAGTTCCAGGGCCCTGAGGTACAGATCGGCTCGTGTCTTCCTGCCCACCTGGAAGCCCAGCTGTCACTCAGCACAGTGGATGAGCAGAAACAGAAGCCAAGCACACAATGACAAGCTTCTCGTGCTTCCAAAACGCTTGTAAGTGACAGAAACTCCACTCCCATTACCTCCAAAATGCTGCTGACATGTCCCATCTATTCACTGCCTCGTTGTGCGTTTGAATCTTTTTTCTTTTGTTGTCATTTTAATGGTGCTTCAGGAGAAATAGTGATAAACAATAAATATTTAGTGATTATCAATTTATTTTGAATGTTTACTGTAACCATTGCTAAGAACAGCAAAACTTTTAGGTTTACCTAGGGTTTTTTTCCTTCCAAGAAGTTCAGAGTACATTTAAAATGTCAGTTCAAAGAACAAAAGAAAAATATTATTATTACCATTTTAAATTAGATAAAGCCCTGTGAAGTCTGAGAAACTGCCCCACCACCTAGTGTTTGCCAATGCTGGGACACAATCCAGAGCTCCCATTTCATGATCTGGTTTTCTACTAGTGTATCCTCAGTGCTATCGTTTACATCCATTTTCCACCTTTCATAGGAACTCCACCTGCATAACCCAAAGAATACCTGCTGGAGACCTGACACCCAGTGCAACCTTGCCAGGACTTTCACGATCTTAACGAGTCATTTCACCAGTTTGACTGCTGACCATCACTGGCAGGTTTCAGTACCTAATTTCATGTATGAATTTTCTTCTTCTTTTGTTTTTTTTTTTTTTTTGAT
>NW_016108021.1:391196-416766 GCF_001604975.1 Cebus imitator
CTTGGCCTCTCAGAGTGCTGGGATTACAAGCATGAACCCCTATTCCTGGCCATGAATTTTTATATACTCCACAAAACACGAAAGTGTAATCAGAGCACGGATACACACACACATGGCTTGGAAAATGCAGAGGTTTCCCATCTAGAAGCTGGACATCTTTGGTTTGAAAAGGAGAGGCCTAGGGAGAAGATATATCCGGTCAGCTGCTTCTCTAATTCCTCGCTTCTCTTACACTGCTATGTATGTGGTCATAAAGACACCAGGTGCAGGCCAAATACACTTGCCATGAAAAAAAGACAAAAATCAAAACTGATGGCTTCTCAATACTGCTTTAGTATTAAAACACAATGCCGCATTCTGTATTACAGCTGTGCCATCACAAAGGATCTATTCGAGTGGCCGTGTGTCAAAGATAATGGCACAAAAAGGCTGGGTCTGTATGGCTCATGGCCCAACATCCACTGCTTAACATGATGCTTTTACTGAATTAAGATCAAGTCGGGCAAGGACTCCGGAGGAGGACAGAAAACCAAGGTGCAGAGATGTGTTAGGTAGGGAGGTCTTCGGGTTGTAAGTGACAGGAACTCAACTCCCATTACCTCAAACGAAAAGGGGAATTTATGTGGAGTCTTAGAAGCAAGGAAGGGTTCCTCTAGGTCCCAGACAGAGAGCAGGGATGCAAGCAGGCCCCGGAAGCAGGTGCTGAGCTGCTGTGGGCATCACTCTGTCAGGCTGTCCCCTCTGTCCAGGCTGTGCCCTCTGTCAGGCTGTCCCCTCTGACCAGGCTGTGCCCTCTGTCAGGCTGTCCCCTCTGTCCAGGCTGTCCCCTCTGTCCTTGGCTTTGCTCTAATCCTGCAGCACAGCTTACTTCACACACAGGGAGGCTTGGAAGCTGGCCATGTTGAGCAACTCTCTTAATGGAGAGGCTGTGTGTGGGGTCCACATCCTCCATCCCCTCTTCACTGCCAGCACACCACACCACATCCAGGTATTCTAGGGAATGGAATTCTTTGGGGTTCACTGTCATGCCCAAGGCAGTGCCTTCATGCTGTCCTCATGGGGGGTCCTGCAGTAACTGTGGGGAAACCGAGGGTGGGGAGAGATTCTCCAGGAAGAGGAGATGGACCTGTGATTCTGATGCTCCCTGCAGCCTAGCCTGACCTCTGCCCCCTATGTCATTGCCAGGAAATCCTGCAGCACAGGGCAGACAGCAAGAGCCTCTGCCCAACAGGTCTGGTGCTCAGAGCCAAAGAGGACCCTCTGGTCGGACAGTCAACACAAGGAGACTTAGGGCGGGTATGGGCAGCCAGAGTCCCAGGAGCTGGGATGAGGGCTCAGGAATGAGGAAACGGAGGGGAAAGCACACTGACCATTCCTGGAAGCGGCATTACTGCCAGGTTCTGGAAATTCAAAGAAGTACATGGTGTGTGGGCAGACTCCAGTTAGTGGCCAGAGGCTGGAAGGAACCAACTTTGCCTTCAACCTCAGCCCACTCACTGCTAACAGAGGGAGACAGTGACGAGCCCGAGGGGCAGGAGGAGGCCCAGGCACAGAACTGCACTTGTCCTGGGTCTCTGCAGGTCAGCAGTGGGATGAGAAGGGAGAGAGCCCGCCCTGGGCATCCACAGTAAGAAAATGAGACAAACATGTTTTCTGCTACAGGACCAAGTCCACCGTTCTTGAAAGGTTTGGTTGACAAAAAAGGAGACATTTACACAATGTTTCCTCCAGCAGATCCACTCACTGTGATTTGTTACCTGGGAAACCAAACAGCCACATATAAACAAGAAGGGCAAATCTTAGAAAATCTTAGAATCTCAGAAATGAAAGTGCCGTAATTTCCAGGATGATATTAAAATGCCGTGACTTCCTGAAAAGAGTTCCAGCAACGTGGGTGACAGAAAACACTGTGCTTTCTTTTCCATACGGAGACTGAATGTGTCTTACGTACAGTTGCCCAGAAAACAATAATGAAAGTAACTAAGTCCTCGCATTCTAGAGGCACAGGTCAGAGGTGTCTGGGGGACAATTTGGCCTCTTGGAAAGTGAAGGCCCGAGGCGGGGACCCTGTGGGGACCCTTCTTCACTGCAGGCTCCGAGCTGCCCATCTCCTGCTGCAGAGACAGGGCTGTGTGATGCGGCAGGGATGGAGGGGGCTTTGCAGAGCCCAGGCACTGAGAGAAGCTTGTTAGAGTCAGACCATCAGGAGGAAGAAAACAGGGTGACAGGGGTCAGTTCATGAAGGTCCTTGGATTGGATGTCATTCCAAGAACAGTGAAAAACCCATGTAAATCAAGATGTTGTGAATGTACTTGTTCTGGCTTTCAGAGGAAGTAATGAATGAACCATCTACTGACGACCCCTGCCTCTGCTCCATCTGAAATGCTGGCTCCCTCAAAGCATAAAGCTGCTGTCAGCGCTGAGGATGTTGGGCAGTGAGGTGCGGCTGGAGTGGGACAAGAGGCGTGGCATGGCCTCAGAGAGGGCCAGGTTCCCCAAGACTGGTTCCCCTGCACCTCTCTCCCACTTGGTGCCCCCCACATGGTCACTCCCAGGAAGCCGTCACTGAGTTGACGGCCAGGCCTCTACCGAGTCAAGGACAACATCTGGAGATGTAGAATCAAACATAAAACTCAGGATGGTACCCATCCCTTGTCCTCAGGGGGATATGTCCCAAGACACCCAGTGGATATCTGAAACTTCAGATAGTACCAAACCCTATGCAGCAGTTTTTCCTTTACTTACATACATACGATAAAGTTTACAAATTAAGCAAATAAGATAATAATAACAATAGCTATTAATAAAATAGACCAATTCTAACAATATGCCAGTATAACTACTCTTGTGTTTTGCCACTGTTAAGTAAAATGAGGGTTCCTTGAACACAAGTGCTGCGATGCATGACTACTAAGTGACGGCCACGTGGGGAGTGTAGACAGCCTGGGGACACTGGACAAAGGAATGAGGAAAGATGGCAGGATGGCCAAGCGCAGTGGCTCACACCTGTAATCCCAGCACTTTGGGAGCCTGAGGTGGGCGGATCACGAGGTGAGGAGTTTCAGACCAGCCTGGCCAACACGGTGAAACCCCTTCTCTACTAATAATACAAAAATTAGCCAGGTGTGGTGGTGGGTGCCTGTAATTCCAGCTCCTCAGGAGGCTAAGGCAGGAGAACTGCTTGAACCAGGTAGAGGTTGCAGGGAGCCAAGATCACTCCATTGCACTCCAGCCTGGGCGACAAGAGCAAGACTCCATCTCCAAAAAAAAAAAAAGAAGACAGCAGGAGACTTCTATCCTGCTACTCAGAACATTGCACAATTTAAAACTTGTGAGTTATTTCTGGAATATTCCATTAAATATTTGAAGACCATGGCTGACCACAGGTAACAGAAACTATGGAAAGCGAAACCTTGGGGAAGGGGGAACTGCTGTATAAAAAATTTTAAACCTTTTCCCTATGTGTGTGGGCTCCATCCAGTCATGTGAAGCCTTCAAGAAAACAAACACTGACCTCGCTTGAGCAAGGAGGAATTCTGGCAGCAGAAGGGATTTGAACTCAAGCTTCAACTCTTCACCGGGTCTTCAGTCTGCTGACCTACCCTGAAGATTTCAGACTTGCCAACCCTTCACAATCCCATGAGCTAATTCCTTAAAACAATCTCTCTCTAGATATATACACACATCCTGCTGATTCCATTTCTCTGGAGAATCCTGATTAATAGAAACAGTAATTCAGATAAGACAGGATGGTGGCTTCGACGAGGGGGTAGCAGTGGAGGTGATGAGAAATAGTTACATTCAGGGTGATTTGTAGGATTTCTTGAAAGCTTGTATTATAGGATTGAGAGAAGGAGAAGGGTTAAGGAGACTCTACAGAAGGGCAAATGTAAGATGCTGTGCAAAGCAGAACGGCACTTATTTAAACAAACACATGGGATCCTCGGAACAAATACTGGAAAAAGAGATCCTTTTAAAAATTGTTACAAAATAACTAGTCCTAAAAGCGACAGGAAATATTATGAACCTAAAGCAAAAGAAAAACTCTACAGAAAATTATAAAACTTGATGTTTTTTAAATTAAACATTATATATATTGAATACTATAAAGATGCCAGTTCTCACTAAAATAACATATAAATCCAGTCATCCCAGTTATAATAACAACTGGATTGGGATATGTATTAGTTTTCTAGGCTGCTGTAATCAAGTACCACAAACTGGGTGGCTTAAAACAACAAATCATCAATTAGGAGAGAATTGGTCAAATCAGAGCTTTCCAGAAATGCCACCCATTAAGAGCAGGTCTGCCTCAGCTCTAGAACAAGGGTTATTCTAGGCCATGGGTTGGCCAACTATAGCACATGAGTCAAATCTGACCTATTGCCCTGTTATCGTATAGCCTGTGAATTAAGAATGACTTTTACATTTTAATGAAGAAATACATGTCACAGACCATCTGTGACCCATACACCCTGGTCCTTTACAGCAAGTTTACCAACCTCTGCTGGAGACCTACCATAAGAAATCTTAAAAACAAACTCAAAAGAACCAAGCTGATTGAGATTATAGGATTGAGAGAAGGAGAAGGGTTAAGGAGACTCTACAGAAGGGCAAATGTAAGACATTCACAAATAAATGAACTAACTACTTGCCAGAACAAAATTCAACACCCTCTGAAGGGAACAAAACCGAAAATCCAGATTCTGAGCCATATCACATTTACAATGTCCACCATACAATCAAAACTTAATAGATGAATTCACTAAAGAATAAGTTTCAGACAACTAAAAATGATCAAAGATATACTGACAAAAGACAAACAGAAAGCTCTCACTGGCCAAACTTAAGACAGTGTACGGGACATAGGGAATAACTACAGGGAGTAAAACATACCTATGAAGTTCATAATGCTATTTATAAAAACACTAAGTGGCCACTTCCAGAGGATGCTCAAGAACCAATATGTTCTCCTGATGACAGATAAAGGGAAATAATAAAGCATAGCAGAGAAGTAATACCATCTCTATATGGAAGAATCAAACTAATAAATGATAAAGAAATTGTAGAATTAGATTATCACCATTTTGCAAGCTTCAGTGTATTAATGATTCTAGTCATTGCACATTAAAAGTTGCTAATATCACAGATGGAGACCACCAGGCAGTGACATGCCTGTTTATGAATGAGTGGAGTCCCAGCTATCATCTTACCAAAGGGGAAGAACTGGAGTCTGATCAGGCCTCAAATCCTGTTGCTTATTAACACAAAACACACAGAACACAGAAACATTTTGAACTGCAGCACAAGCAGATAGTCAGTGAATTCATGCATGGTCTACAGGTGAAATGCTTTGGCTCTTGAACAGATAGACAATAAGGAAAAAGGATGCAAGAAGATAAAAGGAGACAAAAAGGCTTTAAAAATACCAAACAAGACTAAACTGTAGTGTCTTAAGGATGCACATTTAATGCTGAAACAATAAAAGAATCTAGCAGTTGAACATAAATCGTTCTTAAACATGTGGAACATGGACAAAGCTGACCACACACGGGGCAGAAAACCAAGCTTCAACAAATGTCAAATATTTAAAACAGAAAAGATATGGTTTCTGACAACAGAATAATTAAAGCTAGGACTGTATAACAGAAAGATACTAGAAAACCTATGTTCACAAATTATCCTTCTAAGTAACCTATGAATCAAAGAAGAAATTATAATCAATATTAGAAAATAATTTGAACAGAATGATCATATTAAAACTAACAGAATACAAGTCAAGCTGTGTTTAGAGGGAATTTATAGCCCTGAGAGCATTTATTAGGTAAGTAAAGCTGCAAATTAATGACCTAAGCATTTATTTCAAGAATTTAAATAAAGAACTGAAAACTAAATTTCTGGAAAAGAGAAGAAAAAGGAATAATAAAGACGGAGGGCAATGAAATAAAATTTCAAAATATTATGAAAAGTGAAAAACAATTCATTGCTAACTAATAAAACTGGTAAGTCTAACGCAAGATTGATGAAGAAAGCAAACTAAAGGCATAGGTGACTACTATCGGAAATGGGAAGGAGGTATCATTTGTCCTACAGGCATTAGACAATAACAGGATATTATCAACAGATTTATAAGGCTACATTTAAAAATTTAGATAAAATGGAGGATTGCTTAGAAAAATACAATCCACCAAAACTGGCAGAAGAAGAAATACTGAATTTGAATATATTGTAACTATTAAAGAAATTGAATCCATAATTCAGCACTTCCCATGAAATAAAATCTCATAGCCAGATGACTTCAACAGTGAATTCTACTGAACACTTCAGGAGGCGATACTACCAGTCTTACGTGAACTCTTCCAAAACACAGAAAAAGAACTATTCATTGTGTTTTCTAAAGGCAGCATAATCTTAGTACCAACCTCTAACGAGACCTTTCGTGAAGGAAAATGACAGGACCATCTCTCTCATGAACATAAATGCAAACATCCTAAACGAAACATTAACGAACATGACTTGAAAATGAAAGAAGAAAGAAGAGTAACGTCCCTGGAAATAAACCAGAAATACATAAAAATGATAACACACCATGACCACATAAGGTTGAATCCAAGAAGCTTGGTTTACCCATAACAAGTTGAAGAGATATTTTATGATTATGCAAGAGATTAAGAAAATTACAGAACTGCATTCAACAAGTATTCATGTTAAAAACTCTTTAGTATTCTTGTTTGAGGAGTTTTGACTACAGCTTACTGGTTCTTAACAAACTCCTTCAACCTCAGCAGCTGAAAACGACTTTCCTATGCATGTGAGGTGGGTGGGTCAGGAATTCTCCAGGCACAGTGGGGATGGCTCGTGTCTGTTCCATGATGTCTGGGCCTCTGCTGCAAAGATGCAGTGGTGGAGGTGACCTGCTGCCTCTTCAGCATCACCTTTTACATACCACTTAGCCCCAGGTCACTTGGCTGCAGCACATTGGCTTCTTGGTTCCTTCAACTCACCAGCCAGGCTCCACCATCACAGAGCTTACTTCCTCTTCCTTCTGTCTAGGGCCTTCTTAACCAGACATCTACCTGGCTTGGACACTCTTCTTTCTCAAGTCCCTTCTCAATGAGGATTTCTCTGGCCTCCCTGTGAAAAATCAAAATCCCCATCCTGTGGCAACTTACCTTCTCTGGCCCCCTTTCTGGCTGTAATTATCACCTTATAATATATAATATAGCTAACTTATTTAACTATACTTTTATTCTATGTCTTCCCTCGCCAGGATGTAAGCTTCATGAGGCAGGTGTATTTTGTTTATTTTTATTCATTGCAGTATCCCCAGAGCCTAGAATATAATCTAACATATCACAAAGCACTCAAAAATTATCTGTTGATCAAATGGTTGGGTAGGTAGATGGATAAGTAGGTGGGTGATGGATGGATGGATGGGTGGGTGGATAAATGGATGGGTGGATGGGTAGGTGAATGGATGAGTAGGTGGGTAGATGGATGGGTGAGTGAACGAATGGATGGATGGACGGGTAGGTAGGTGGGTGGATGGATGAATGGATGGGTAGATTGATGGATGAATCAAAGGACAGATAGATGGGTGAATGGGTAGATAGGTAGGTGGGTGGATGGATAGATGAATGAATAGATGGATGAATAAGTGGATGGATGGGTAGGTGGGTAAATGGATGGATGGATGGATATGTGGGTGGGTGGGTGAATAGACTGATAGGTAGATGGATAAATGGATGGATGGGTGAATGGATAGACAGGTGGATAGATGAATGGGTAAAGGCTGGATGGATGGGTGGGTGGATGGATAAATGGATGGGTGGGTAGGTGGGAGGGTGGATGAGTGGATGGATAAATGGACAAGTGGATGAGATAGATGGATGTGAGTCATGGCATCACCAATGGTAGAGAAACACTGGGTTAAAATGGAATATATGTTGCTATTAGGAAGAATGAGTTAAAACTTTCTGTGTTGGTATGAACAATTACCAAGATTTATTATGAGAAGGAAGTGAGGTACAAAACATAGTCTTAATATGATCCTTTTGTTTCCATTTAAAAATAATTTCTATGCAGGTAAATATATGTGGCTATACATCATCAGTGTTTTCTGAAAGAAGTAAAAAATACTATTCAAAATGGAAGTTTTAGGGAGAAGGACTGAAATACAGGTGGGAAGGGTGCCTAACTTTTCCATTTAGTATTTTTCTGCAGTTTGAGTTTTCTAACCATGCTACCCATATTTTTATTTTATAATATCAATAGGAGTTTTTTGACAGTATGATCATGGGCTATTTAAAACAGTTTTTTGTTTTTTTACAATTCTTGCTACCTAAAATAATACTTGTTATAAAATAAAAAATAAAGGTAGTTTTATTTAACAGAATCAAGAAAAGCATTGTTAATTTTTAGGGACTTCCCTGAAGCACTGAGAGGTCTGCTTTTATCAAGTAAGGATTACATAATGTTTCATATTTTACTTTTACTTACGTATGTCCTTAAGGTTTTCAGTAACAAAAATTTCAGATAATCAGAGCACTTTGTTCTCTACGCTGTCTGCTTTTCTGTAATTTTACTGTAATTGGCAGTATAACAGAGCTGACAGAGAAACACTTAGTAAATAAATGTGGTTTAAAACTTTTTATACCAAGTTTTGTGTCTGATTCCGTGTCTCCAAATGTTACCTTTGACTCAGTAGACGCATGGCTGTCCAATGGAAATAGCATTTTGGAAACCCTGGTTCTTTAGTCTGAACGTGTGTAGCCCATGAGATTAATATATAGAAACCTAATACCCAATGTGATAGTATTAAGAGGTGAGGTCTCTAGGAAGTGATTAAATCATGAGGGCATACCCTAATGAATGGAATTAGTGTCCTTAAAAAAGAGGCTCCAGAGAACTTCCTAGTCCCTTCAGCAGGTGAAGACACAGTGAGAAGGCACCATCTATGAAGCAGGTAAGCCCCCGCCAGACACCCAATCTGTTTGTGCCTTCATCTTGGACTTCTAAGCCTTCCAAGCTGGGAGCAATAAATGTCTATTGTTTGTAAATTAGCCTGCCTATGGTATTTTGTTATAGCAGGCTGAACAAACTAGGACACCCTGGGTCTTTGTTTGTTTAACTTTGCATATTGAAGCTCTAAACTCATGCCCATTTCCCTGTGATTTTTTTGTTTTTGATGTTTGCTCAGTTTGTGGTCCATTTTCACTCTTTATCCTCATATTGCAAATATCTGACCTCACAGTCGAGTGGAAGCTTCTCTTCCAGTAAGACCACATAACAAAAATGGAAAACCAGAAACTATTTTGAAAAAAAGCCATTTAAAAAATGCATACCAAGATTTTTTTTTTAAATACCTGTTAAATTTATCGTAAGTCCAAGCTGTTCACTCAACTTATCATCTTGGTATTTGATACAGAAGATCCCCATTCACTGACTTTTAAAAAGTAGAATGATGCTGGTAAGTTAGGGAGGGAGGTGTAGAGTCTCATGTTTTAAAGGAAGATGCAGCTCACTCACACTGCAGCAATATCCTTTGCCGGCTGAAGGAAAATAAAAATCAGTTCTACTGAAAGTTGATAAAGTTTAAGTCCATTAACAGCAAGAGTACGTCATATTAGATTTTCAAATGAATGAGAGATTAATGGAGAAAAGAGCTCTCACAATAGCTTCAAAATGGGCATATTTATAACCTTATCCTGCTTGCCAAAAATAATTAGATCCCATTTTTTTTCTGCCAACCATTTAAATGCATTTCACAGAAATGTAAAAAGAGGGTTGGTACAAATGGGATGTTTCCCGCAAGAAAGAAGAACAGTTTTGGAACCCTTGAGCAATTTGCAAGGCTTGTCAATTCTGGAACATTCCGTCTTGAAATGTTTCCTGTTTTTATGTTTATTTGTTTACATATTGTTTATTCTCCAAATCAATTACACAACATTTATCTCCAAATGCCACATTAACAGAAGACTGGCATCACATTCGGAATTGTGTCTAATGCTGCACTGTTGCCTGCTGAGGATCGCAATCAGGTTCATGAGCTGAGGCTGATCCCAGCGACCCCAGACCTAACCAACGCTGCATTACCCTGGGGAGGAGAAGGCTAGTCTGAGCAGACTCAAAGGGGCTCTTCTACTCCGAGCCACCTTGCAGCCACTCCACCCTAAACTTCTAAGACACTTTGGAGTCCACACGACACTCCCAGCCTACTACTTGAAATGCGGGGCTTCTAGCACCTGCTGGATCCTCCTCAGCCCCAGGCATAGCTACCGAAAAGGCAACAGAAAGAGTCCATTTTAATGTCATCACTAGTTCACTTTTGTTCGCAGCTATTTCAGTCTTTTACATTTGTGTTACGTATTCTGAACAAGTTACTGTTTGTTTTCTTAGTTGATGTAGTCAACTACACAGAAATGCTTAATGCTTTTCTCGAATGATTCCAACCAAACTGATTTCAGACAGCCAGCCCATGGCCATGCTGACACACAAAACCAACCATGACACTGTTGTTTTTTTTTTGTTTTGTTTTGTTTTTTTGGTTTTTTTTCAGATTATTATTATTATTATTATTTAAGACAGAGTTTTTCTCTTGCTGCCCAGGCTGGAGTGCAATGGCGTGATCTTGGCTCACCACAACCTTCGCCTCCTGGGTTCAGGTGATTCTCCCGCCTCAGCCTCCTGAGTAGCTGGGACTACAGATGCTTGCCACCATGCCCAGCTAATTTTTTGTATTTTTAGTAGAGAAAGGATTTCACCATGTTGGCTAGGCTGGTCTTGAACTCCTGATCGCAGGTGATCCACGTGCCTTGGTCTCCCAAAGTACTGGGATTACAGCCGTTGAGCCACCACACCCAGCTATACCACATTTTCTTTATCAATACTCCACTGACAACACTGAAACGATCATCGAGGCAGAGAACTAACAAAATATTTGGAACCTGAACTTGACACATGACCGAGTGGACCTAAAAGACATCTACGGAACTCTCCACCCAAAATCAAAAGAACTTCTCATCTGCACATGGCACATACTCTAAAACTGACCACACAATCGGCCATAAAACAATGCTCAGCAAATGCAAAAAAACCTGACATCATAACAACCATACTCTTGGACCACAGTGCAAGAAACATAGAAATTAACACTAAGAAAATCACTCAAAACCACAGAATGACATGGTCATTAAACAACCATGACTGTTACAGCCTTCTTACCTGTTCCCTCCTCCAAGACCTCCCATGCAGCCTGCTCTCAACTCAGCAACCAGAGTGGGCCTTTAAAAAATTCAGTCAGCCAGCGACGCTCTCTGCTAAACACCTCTCAATGGCTCCGTACAGCACACAGAGTAATAGGCAGAGGCCTTAGATTGACTCAGAAGGCCCTGCAGTTTCTTTCCTGTTCCCTTCCTCTATGACCTTCTCTTCCCTCCCCACCGATCACTTCCCTCTAGCCACAGGGCCACCTGGTTGCTCTCAGAACTGCCCACCCCACTCAACGCCTCTGTATGGACCATTCCCTCTGCCTTAGACATCGTAAGGCAAACTCCTTTCCCTCCTCACTCCCTTACTTAGCTGAAGAGTCACCTGCTCAACCAGCTCTGCTGTCCCCCTCCTATTTACAAAGACAGTTTCTGCCCCCATCGCTCCCTCAGCCAACTGTATCACATTCTACTTCCTAACAGACATTACCTTTCGTAGTTTGTTACTATACACCTTCATTAGGACGTGAGCTCCATGAGGGCTGAGGTCTTGGTCTGATTTGTTCCCTGATCTACCTCAAATGCTCAGAACATGCCAATAGCTGAAAAGCACTCAGTAAGTATTGGTGGAATGAATACATAAAAGGCTCATCAAATGCAAAGATAAACTTTTCATTTAAAGTATCTGCCAGCGTTGCTGGTACCAGAAGATGGGCAGAGGACAAGTCATACTGGAGCTTGTACGGCACGGTGAGTTCAGGTTACTATTCTGAGTGAGGCTAGAAGACACCTGAGAATTTCGAACCGGAGAGTCACATGAGGTGACTTACAGGTTTCTAAAAGTTCATAACGGCTTCTGTGTGGTACATAGGATTCAAAGGCAGGAGTGGTGCCAGGGGGAGTATTTCAGCTGCCTTGGTCCAGCAAGAGATTACAGTGGTTCAGACCAGGGAAGTCGAGCTGGAGATAAGAAGTCGCTGGACCCTGGATATACCATGAAGGCAGAGCTAACCAGCCTTGTTGATGCACCTTGCTGAGAGGGAGAAGAAGAGGGGGAGGGGGGAGAGTTGAGGATAACTGTTAAATTTTTGGCCTGAGAAACAGTAAATAGCAGTATGCATTACTGGGACAGAACAGAGGGGAGAGGAACAGACTTGGGAGTGGAGTCAAGAATTCTGCTTTGGATGTGTTAAAATGGAAATGCCTACCAGACATCCATATGGAGATGTTGACTGGGCAGTTGGATACGTGAGTCTGGAGGCCAAAAAAGAAGCTGGACTAAAGATAGTTTTTAAAGCCATGGGTCTGGTTGAAATCACATTTAGAGAGGGAAGCTGGATAGAGAGGAGGACTCAGGGCTTGGAGCTGAAGTACCTCCCCTTTAGGAAGAAACGCCAGCAAGTGAGGTGGGGGAGGACTAAGCAGCACTACTGAATGGGAAGCTACATGGAGCATGTATTTCAAATGTTGCTGTGGGGTCAGATGAGAGGTGTCTAATCACGGGCTGTTGGATTGGGCCATATGTGGGCCCCAGGGCCCCAAGCAGCTACGATACCCCAGTGGGTTGTTGCTGGTGATCCTCTGGAATGGGAAGCATTGCCTACTGGGGCAAGTGGCGTAGGTACAGGCTGACTGTGCACAGGGATACCTGGGCATTCAGCACAGGCAGGAACCTGGAGTCAGAATGACGAGGAAAATAGCCTGAATTGGGCACAAGGATCCTTGGGGATGAGGGAGAGGGACTGAGCATGCTGCGTCTCCTAAATGGGGGGCATTAGGGTGCAAGGCAGTGCACCTGGATATGAAAGGCAATGGTCGTCCCAAAATTCCAGAAGCCATGAGGACACCAAGAGAGTCACACCCACAGAGAAGAAAAAGCTATGCTTTTCTCATGGAAGAGGCTATATGTAACAAGTTTATGATACCACACAACGATATCTTAGTTTTAATTAACTTTTATAATTCAGCACATTTCTAAAAACATCTACTTTTATTTCTGATAATGCTATGCCAGTTTTTATACTTGTTTCATGTTTTTTCTCAAGAGGAAGTTATAGTAGTGAATCTAAGACCTACAGAAAAAAAAAATGGACCTTTTTTTTTGGAGACAGAGTCTTGCTCTGTCACCCAAGCTGGAGTGCAGTGGTGCGATCACCCAGGCTGGAGTGCAGTGGCGCAATCTCAGCTCACTGTCACCTCCATCTACTGGGTTCAAGCAGTTTTCCTGTCTCAGCCTTCTTAGTAGCTGGGACTACAGGCACACGCCACCATGCCTAATTTTTTGTATTTTTTTAGTAGAGACAGGGTTTCGCCATGTTGCCCAGGCTGGTCTCAAACTCCTGAGCTCAGGCAACCCACCTGCCTCAGCCTCCCAAAATGCTTGGATTATAGGAGTGAGCCACTGCACTGGCTGGTAAATATTATTTTTTTATTTTTAAGTTCATTTGCCAAGAACTCAACTGTGTATAGAGGTATTTCTCTTTAGCTTTCTGTAAATAAATTAGAACACTAATTTCGAACGTATCTCTCTACTAAAAGCATACAGAGTGCTCTATCCTCCCTTTTATACAAAAAAAAAATGACAATTACTGGATCAGATAGGAAAATCTGAAAAGCCACATTTTACAAGTTGATATACTACGCTTCAGCTAACATAAAAAACACCTGAAGTCAAAATAAACATTTAAATAACCTAAACATGTTGATCATTAACATTGCTTTCTGCCATAATCATCACTTCACATTGAAAGATTAAGAGCTTGCTAGTAGTTTAAAGTAGATCAGGTATTGGATACAGATCCTTTCCACTGGAGTTTACATTCCAACTAGAGGGATGTTGGATGAAATACAAACATAGCAAAAAATTTAAAAGGGAGAAATTGGATTTAGAGAAAAACAACTTTCCTATTGCTGTGGACTAAATTTGCCCTCTCCATCCATATGTTGAAGACTTAACCACCAACGTGGCTATATTTGGAGACAGGGTCTTTGGTAGGTTATTTCAGGCTAAATAAGGTCCCGACCCACAAGGATGGGTGGCCTTAGAAAAGAAGGAAGAGACAGAGACTTCTCTCTCTCTCTACATACACAGATGGAGAAAAAGCCATGTAGAAAAAGACACAGTGAGGGCGGGGCACAGTGGCTCACGCCTGTAATCCCAGCACTTTGGGAGGCTGAGGCAGGAGGATCATGAGGTCTGGAGTTCAAGACCAGCTGGGCCAACATGGTAAAACGCTGTCTCTACTAAAAATACAAAAACTAGCCAGGCGTGGTGGTACACGCCTGTAGTCCCAGGTACTTGGGAGGCTGAGGCAGAAGAATCGCTTGAACCCTGGAGGTGGAGGTTGCACTGATCCAAGATTGTGCCACTGCACTCCAGCCTGGGCTAGGCTCTGTCAAAAAAAAAAAAAAAAAAAAAAAAAAAAAGGAAAAAAAAAAAAAAAAAAAAAAAAAAAAAAAAAAGGAAAGAAAAAAAAGACACAGTGAGAAGGCAGCCATCTGCAAGCCAGGAAGCAAGTCCTCACCAGAACCAGGCCATGCTGGCACCTTGAACTTGGACTTTCCAGCCTCTCAAACTGAGAAAAGCTAAATTTTTGTGTTTAATCCACCCAGTCTACATTATTTTCTTATGACAGCCCAAGACAACTAATATACCTATTAACGAGTTTTTAAAAAAAATATTTTAGAAGAGAAACAGTACGTATGTTGGGTTGTAACATCAACAAATAAGTAATAATGTTTTTATATTTTTCTATGATTTTTCTGAGAGAGAAAAATTTTAAACTGAGTCAATTCTTCCCCCTAGGATTCCTGTCTACAGATTTCTTCTTCCCTATACTCTGACCTCAACAATTCCCCCTAACAGGAATTCGAACCCTTTCAATGCTTGTTTTGAAAGTGTGGTGACTTGTTTTAGACACTTTCACTACTGATGACAGTTCACAGGACCAGGCAAAGCAGAGGACTCAGCACAGAGTCACAGCGAAACTCTGGCCTGGGCGCTGAGTGGACTTGCCCCCGACTCAGCTGCGTCCCCTCACTACCGGCGTGGCCCTAATGCTCACTGCATTTCCTCCCACCCCCAGTTCCTTCCTCAGCAACACAGGGATGGGAGCTCCCCTGCAGGTCACTGGGGGCAGAGAACAATCCACACACCTAAAGCAGCTGCAGTGCTACCTTGCACATAACAGGAGTTATTTTTAGAATGACTGTGAAGATGCTCAGAACACCCAACCCCAACATACGGAGATCTGGCATACTGACTGTTTTCAGTTAAAGATCCTTGAAAAACAGCAGATGCAAGAAGGACATTCTAATCACCCCTTTGCTTCCTGAAAATAGGAGATCGGCATCCCCATGTGAAAGATGCCTTCCCTCGCCAGGAGAACCGAAACATTCTTTGACGGGGAGGAAGGGCCAAGAGACCTTGAGAAAACGATTCTTACTCCTTCATCCTCCCAACATGGTGTACCTGTCCCAGCTGCCTCTCTCTGCTCATCCTGGCATAAAAGCATTAGGGTTTTGCCACTTCTCTGGGTCTTCATTTCCTCATGAGGGCTCCTGAGTCACATAAACCTTACACAAATTAGTGTGCTTTGTTCCTGTTAATCTGTCTTGTGTCAGTTTCATTCACCGGCCCCGCTGAAAACCCTACAAGAGTCGAGGTGAAATTCTGTCTCCCCTATAACTGAATGTATTACTACACATAAAAATGTACTCAGAGAGAGGCCATTAATCTGAGTATCGTGATCATGAGAGCTATCAGCGTAACCCCTTTTAACATACTTTCAGTTCCCGTGATCCCGAGGCGCACTCACATGCTGCGGTATTGTTATCACTGTCGCAGTATCTAGTTTCCCTGACAAAATCACCTCACCTGCTTTCCCACAGAGGTAGCAACATGCTCAAAGCACAGGTCCTAGACCAGGTCTCCCAGGGTCCAAGTCGAGTGTGTGTGGATGACCCTCCCTGAACCCTGGCTTTCCTGTCTATAGGAGGCCGGGCGCGGTGGCTCATGTCTGTAGTCCTAGCACTTTGGGAGGCCGAGGCGGGTGGATCACCTGAGGTCAGAAGTTCAAGACCAGCTTGGCCAACATGGCAAAACCCCGTCTCTACTAAAAAAACAAAAATTAGCCAGGTTGTAGTGGTGGACAGCTGTAATCTCAGCTACTTGGGGGGCCGAGGCAGGAGAATCCTTGAACCTGGGAGGCAGAGGTTGCAGTGAGCTGAGATCATGCCATTGTACTCCAGCCTGGGTGACAGAGTGAGACTCTGTCTCAGAAAAAAAGAAAAAGAGAGAGAGAGAGGAAGGAAGGAGGGAAGGGAGGGAAAGAGGGAAGGAGGGGAGGGGAGAGGAGGGGAAGGAATGGGAGGGAAGGGGAGGGGAGGGGAGGGGAGGGCAGGTTCAGTAGTAATTCTTATCCCCTAAGACGATTCTGAGATTTTGAAAAATTACATATGCCACACCTATGCATGAAGCCCTCAGGAAATGTGCACACTGGACCTCAGGAAATGTGTACGCCGGAGCTCCATATGTTGGGATTGGGTGTTCTGAGCATCTTCACAGTAATTCTAAAAAAATCCCTGTTACATGCAAGGTATCACCGCAGCTGCTTTATGTGTGTGGATTGTTCTCTGCCTCCAGTGACCTGTAAGGGAGCTCCCATCCCTGTGTTGCTGAGGAAGGAACTGGGGGTGGGAGGAAACGCAGTGAGCATTAGGGCATGTGACTGAGAATGTCAGAGGGAAAGATGGGGCCTGGGAGGAGACCCTCACATGCCCCGAGGTCTGCTTCCATGTGACATGGACTACAGGTCCCTCCCTTGGCTCTTCATGAGCTGAGCAGGATGAACAGCTTATGAGTGTCACCAGTGGCAATCGGGACAGGAAGAAAGGGGCATGATGTCCTGTCACGAACTAGGAGGGGAGGGCAGGACAGAAATAAGTGGAGAAAAGGCACTGGAAGTGCCATGTCCTCCCTGACTCTCACCTCCGTGAGCACAGGTGAGGAGACAGAACCTGAGAACTGGCACTCATAGCTTCAAGTCTGAGGTGACAGGGTCTGAGCTGGGTGCAGGTAGTTTTAGGACAATGTTTTAAAATCCCTTTAAAACAGAAGCTCCTACGTAGCGACTCAGGAGCTCAACCAAGAAAGCAAGCGCCGGGACAGAGGGACAGGTGACACTCTGGAGCAGAACTGCCCCTGGCTCATCCAAGGGGACATCTCCCAGGGACTCAGAGGGAGTCTCCACCCTCTCCTGAGCTAGACAGTCAAGGCCAAAGGCAACATCCATGTCTGAAATGGAGACTCTGACCGGAGAAGATGAACTGGCCCTGGCGGGGCATGAAGGCTGTCGGGGTAGGGGACAATTGTCAGGGCAAAGCCCAGGAGCACAAGGACAGTGGGTACCTAAAGCATGAGCAGGACAGAGTGCTGGCAGGATGCAGGCAAGCACATCCCCGCTTATCCAGCAAACACAAGGTCGGCGGAAACAGAGCTTGAAAAAAACAGGAAAGAAACATCGACCCAGATGCCGAAGCTCCCACAAGAACCTGGTAGAACCTAACACACACACAAACTCAACAAAGGACGGACTTGAAGTGAGAAAAACAAGACTGTGATGAAAAGAATGCTAGAGACAGAACCAAGGAAACCAATTACAACGTGAGAATTAAAGCCCCACCACTGCAAATCTAATAAATAATTTAGAAACAGCAAGGAACAGAACAGACGTGAGTGAAAATTCAAAGTAATGGCATGAGGGAAGGTGTGAGATCTCCACAGTAACTTTGTGGAAGAAGGAAGAGATAAATTACAGTGAAGAGGATCTGTAAACAGATTGGGAATTTTTTTTTTAAACTCTAGAAACAAATGTGCTTTGTGATGAGAGACCTATAATCTGAAATTTAGTATTGTCTCTTCAGTCTCATTTCGAGTCTCCTGTTAATTTCAAACACATTTTTTAAAACATACACATTATTCTTTTATAGCTTGTGTCTTGTATCATTATATATTTGATAGATTTCTGAATGTATGACCATATAATATTAGTCTGATTATTTCTGGATGGTATACTTCTGGATAATTCATAGTTTTTGCTGCTGTTCTTTTCTGTATTGTTTAAATAATTTATGAGACACATGCATTGCTTTTTATTTTTAAAAGTATAATCTTGGCTGGGTGTGGTGTCTCATGCCTATAATTCCAGCACTTTGGGAGGGTGAGGTGGGTGGATCACTTGAGATCAGGAGCTCAAGATCAGCCTGGCCAACATGGCAAAACCCTGTCTCTACTAAAAATGCAACAGGGGGTGGTGGCGCACACCTGTAATCCCAGCGACTCAGCAGGCTGAGGCAGGAGAATCGCTAGAACCCAGGAGGTGGAGATTGCAGTGAGCCGAGATTATGCCACTGCACTCCAGCCTGGGCGACAAAGTGAGGCTCCATCTCAACAACAACAAAAAAGTATTATCTTTAAAAGGAAGAAAACCCACTCCATAGTCTTTCAATAAGTAGATATTAAACATTATTTTAGGCACTGGTGTTATGAGCTAGACCAAGACCTTGCCCAGCTTCCAGATGAAGTCATGGAGGCTGTAGATTCAGGAAGACAAAGGTTAATCCAAATATAGTTCATTCCAGAAATGCAAGAGTAATTCAACACTATCAAATATAATCCATCCTGTTACCAGAGCTAAAGAGGAAAATCATATGATCATCCCTACAGATGCACCAAAGGTATGTGAAAAAGTCAGCATTCATTCACATGAGATACACTCCCTAAAACAGAAATGGAGGGATAGCATGAAATCATGCCTCACAACATAGAAAATATATACTTATGCAACATACACCTCACCTCAAAAGCCAGCATCTTAATTAACAAAGGAAAACTAACTTTTCTTGCTACAGTCTGGAACAAGACAAGCACTCACTCTTCAGCACTGAGTTTGAAGTACTAGCCCACGTACACAGACAACAATACATCAACCACAGAAATAACGTTCAAGAAAGAGGAAGTTAAAATTCTCTTTATTTGCAGAGCGTATGTTTATGTACTCACATGTGGAAAAACAAAAGAATCCCTACAAAACAAGCACCAAAAAAAGAAAGGAAATCTAATAAGAAAGCTAGTTGTGCAGTAAATACAGGCATACCTTGTTTTTTTGTGCTTCACTTTGTCATGCTTCACAGATGGTGAGTTTTTTTTACAAACTGACGATTTGTGGCAGCCCTACAATGAGTAAGTCTATGGGCAACATTCTCCCAGCATCATGTGCTTACTTTGTCTGTGTCATATTTTCATAATTCTCAACACATTTCAAATGCTTTCATTATTATTATATCTGTTACGGTGGCTTCTGATCAGTGACCTTTGACGATACTATTATAATAGTTTTGGGGCTCCATGAACTGTGCCCATATAAGACAGTGAACTTAATTGAGAAATGCATATGTTGCGATTGCTCCGTAGACTGGTCATTCCCCTCCCTCTCTGTTCCGAGACACAACAATCTTGAAATGTAGGCCAATTAATTACCCCACAATGGCCTCTAAGTGTTCATGTGAAAGGAAAGGTCACACGTTTCTCATTTTAAATCAAAAAGCAGAAGTGATTAAGCTTAGTGAGGAAGGCATGTCAAAAGCCAAGACAGGCTGAAAGCTAGGCCTCTAGAACCAAGAGTTGTGTACATTAGCAAGTCGCGAATGCAAAGGAAAAGTTCTTGAAGGAAATTAAAAGTGCTACTCCAGTGAGCACATGAACAATCAAGGAAACAGCCTTACTGCTGATACGGAGAAAAGTATGAGTGGTCTGGTAGAAGATCAAACCAGACACAACATTCCCTTAAGCCAAAATCTGATCCACAGCAAGGTCTTAACTCTCTTCACTTCAATTCAGAGAGGTGAGGAAGCTGCACACAATAAGTCTGAGCTACCAGAGGTTGGTTCCTGAAGTTTAAGAAGCTGAGGCAGCCAGTGCTGATCTAGAAGCTGCAGCAAGTCGTCCAGAAGATCCAGCTAAGGTAACTGATGAAGGTGGATACACAAACAACAGATTTTCAACGCAGACAAAACAGGCCTTATATTGGAAGAAGATGCCATCTAGGACTTTCATAGCTCAAGAGGGGAAGATGATGCTTGGCTTCAAAGCTTCAAGGGACAGAATGACTCTCTTACTAGGAGCTATTGCAGCTGGTGACTTTAAAGTTGAAGCCAATACTCATCAACCATTCTGAAAATACAAGGCCCCTAAGAATTATGCTAAATCTATTCCACCTGTGCACTAGAAATGGAACAACAAAGCCTGCATGACAGCCTATCTGTTTAAAGCATGGTTTACTTAATATTTCAAGCCCCCTATTGAGACCTAATGCTTAGGAAAAAATATGCCTCTCAAAATATTACTGTTTACTGACAATACACCTAAGAGCTCTGATGGAGACGTACAAGAAGGTTAATGTCATTTTTATGCCTGCCAATACATCCACTCTGCAGCCCATGGGTCAAGGAGTAATTCACTTTCATGTCTTATTATTTAAGAAATGCATTCATAAGACTCGAGATGCCATAGGTAGTGATCCTATAATCAATCTGGGTGAAGTAAACTGACAACCTTCTGGAAAGGATTAGCCATTCTAGATGTCATTAAGAACATTTGTGATTCATAGGAGGAGGTCAAAATAGCTACATTAACAGGAATTTGGAAGAAGATGATTCCAATCCGCCCAGATGACCTTGCGGTTTTCAAATTTTGAGTGGAGGAAGTAACCGCAGATGTGGTAGGAACAGCAGGAGAATTGTAAGTGAAGCCTGAAGATGAGGCTGAATTGTTGCAATCTCATGAGAAAACGTTAACAGAGGAGCAGTTGCCTCTTACAGATGAGCAAAGAGAGTTGTTTCTTGAGCTGGAATCTGCTCTTGGTGATGATGCTGCAGGCATTATTCAAATGACGACAAAGGGTTTAGAATATGATATAAGCCTGCTTGATAAAGAAGCAGGAAGGGTTAGAGAGAACTGACTCAAATTTTGAAAAAAGCTCTACTGTGGGTGAAATGCTATCAAACAGCATTGCATGCTACAGAGAAATCTTTTGTAAAAGGAAGAGCCAATCAATGCAGCAAACTTCAACACCGCCTTATTTTTAGAAATTGCCACAGCCACCCCAACCTTCAGCAACCACCACCAGTCAGCAGGCATAAGCATCTAGGCGGGAGCCTCCACCAGCAAACAGACGACAACTTGCTGAAGACTCAGATGACCGTTAGCGTATTTTAGCAATCAAGTATTTTTAATCAAGGTATATACATAATTTTTTAGACGTACTGCTGCTGCACACTTAATAGGCAACAGCATAATGTAATCAGAGTTTTATATGCACTGGGAAACTAAAAAATTGGTAACTTGCTTTGTTGTGATACTTGCTTTATTGCACTGGTCTGGAACCAAGCCTGCAATTCTCTGAGGTATGTCTGTATACAAAAATCAATAATGTTTATCCATAACATAGATAACCAGTTAGAAAATGTAACAGAAGGCCAGGTGCAGTGGCTCATGTCTGTAATTCCAGCACTTTGGAAGGCTGAGGCAGGTGGATCATTTGAGCTCAGGAATTTGAGACCATTCTGGGCAACATGATGAAACCCCATCCCTACCAAAAGTATAAAAATTAGCCAGGTGTGGTGGTGCACACCTGTAGTTCCAGCTACTTGGGAGGCTGGGGCAGGAGAATCGTTTGAGCCTGGCAGGTGGAGGGTGCAGTGAGCTGAGATTGCACATCTGAACTCCAGCCTGGGTGACAGACCAACATCTTGTCTCAAAAATAAAAAAAATAGCAAAAGAAGAAAAGACATTTGTCATAGCAAAATACATATATAAAGACTAAAACTAGGTGTGAACTTGACAAAAAATGTCCAAAGCCTATATAAAGAAAATGGTGACATGCTTCATAAAGTAAAGAGTATTTTGAATAAACTGAAAGAAACATATTCTCGGATAAGAAGATAGAATATCAAAGAGACGTTAATTCTCCTAATCTATAAATTTAATGCCATATTTATCTAAAAAAGAACTGTCATTGTCTCCTAGAAGCCAGACAAACTGATTATACAGTTCATTTGGAAGAACAACCAAACAAGAATCACAAAAGAAACTCCATAAAAGATCCATAAGGAAGGCTGGCCCTTCCAGATATTAAAATGTATTTAAAGCCCCACTATTAAAATGGCCCATGAATTGACAGACCAATAAAATAAAATTGAAATACCCAGAAACAAACACAATTGTCTATGGTAATTTAGTATATGACAAAGGAGTCATTTAAAATAATTGAGGGAAACATAAATTTTTAATAAGTAGTACTGATGAAACCAGGTGGCCATATGGAAAAAGGAAAATACACATCTGTTTCTCACCAGTTATATCAGAACTGATTCCAAATAAATTAGAAACTTAAATGGAGATAGAGAGACCCCCACTTAAGTATTAAAATAAAACATGGAATTCCTAACATGAAACTTGAGAAGTATTTCCTACAACTAACACTTCAGGGTAATAAGGGAAAGACTGATAAACGTAACTACATAAAATACATATAAATTCTACCAGAAGCAAATAAAAAAGACAAATGATAAACCGCATTATGCAGTAAACAGGAATAAGAAATGTCTATATATACTGCTACGGACTGACCCCAGGCGATATCACTACGTTATAAAACCAAAGGCTGGGCCAGGGTGCTCACGCCTGTAATCCCAGCACTTTGGAAGGCTTAGGTGGGCGGATCACAAGGTCAAGAGATTGAGACCATCCTGGTCAACATGGTGAAACCCACACTCCACTAAAAATACAAAAATTAGCTGTGGTGGCACATGCCTGTAGTCCCAGCTACTTGGGAAGCTGAGGCAGGAGAATCCCTTGAGCCTGGGAGGCAGAGGTTGCAGTGAGCTGAGATCAGGCCACTATACTCCAGTCTGGAGACAGAGCAAGACTCTGTCTTAACTAAACAAACAAATAAATAAATACATAAATAAAATAAAACCAAAGACTGGAACAGTGTGCAGGGTAGGCACACATGCATGCAGTATGTGTACAGAGTAAGCACCCACTTATAATTTAGAAACAAAAGGACAAAGCAAAAATCTAAGAGAGTAGTTAACAATATGAGTGGGGAGTGAGGAGGCAAGGAATAGAAACAGGAGAGGGAAGATAAGATGACAACTAGAATTTTCAGAAGGAAACACTTTATTGTGTAGATTTGACTTTGTAACAGTAAATGTCTTATATAGCCATGAAACAAAACTAAATAAAAAATTAATTCAGATCTCTAAAATCAAAAGCAAAATCAAATAACTGAACCAGTACAATGGTCAGGTGGCTTAACCACAGAGAGTGGCTTAAACTGACTGTAACATATCACCATTTAATTGTACATCTCAGTGGTATATTTCCTGAAGGATAATCAAGAGACATGGGAGCTCTGGCTGCCCCTGCTCTTTGGGGTCAGGAAGGGAAAATAAAGAGAGACAGAGAGACTGAAGAGACATAACAATCCAATGCAAAAGGAGAGAAACAGACACAGAGAAATATGAAAAGGAGATATTTGATGATAAAGCAAATTACTGATATCTATTAGTTGTGATCACGGCATTGTGACCATATTATTTTAGAAATAAAAAATCAAAAAATCACCTTCTCTTTTAGAGGTACACACACACATAGGTATTTTGAAATGAAACACTACGATGTCTTGCTTTCTTCCTTCAGGGGAGAAGTGGTGGGATACTGATGACTCGAGAATGTCCAGGAGTGGCTGGCAGCTATAGCTGAGTGATGGATGCATAGGGTTCAAAATGTGATTCTCTTTACTTGTGTATATATTTGAGATATTCACAATTAAATGTCAAAAAAAAATATGGGCAAAGAGCATAACTCTGCTACTTAGTCACATAGCCAGTTTGTAAAAATTTCCTACGTTTTGGTATCCTCAATTCCTTCTTTTAAAAAGGAAGACATATAAACATAAGTTATAAGACAAAAAGACGTCGCTTAAAATCACTGGGGCAAACAAATATAAATCTGTTTTATTACATATTACATAGCCTTTCATATAGCAGAACTAAACAAAGACCAGTTATTATTTTTTTTGGTACAAATTTTAACTATGGCAATTACTAAAAATGTTTTACTAAACATAAGATCAAAGTAAGATTTCAAATGACTCTTTAAAGAGGAAATAAAGAATTAAACCTTTTGGTTTTATAATTATACAAAATAGCAATGCTACAACAGAACTAAATTTAGACCCAAATGTATTCCCCAATTATTGCCCAATTCAAATACCAGAAACAATGACGTTATTCTGAGTAACACCCATGGACCTACATGTAGCTATTACCATAAATAACATTTAATTTGTGGCACCACAGTTGCCAAGCCTGCTGTACCTAAAACTTTGCTGGCACACTCTGCTCACTGTTTCAGAAAAAGCACACAGTAATCAGATTAGGTTAATTAGAAAGCCACAGGCAAAACACTGTTCCCTTTCAAATGCCCTGGTAAATAGAATAATTTTAAAATGAATAAATACTTGAATCAAAATAGGAACAGACCTCAAAGCATTAAGGAACTAGATCTTTATACTCTCGGGAGTCGCATTCAAAGACTCAATCAAATTCAAGTTCATCACTTATGCAAAATGGAACAAGAATCTCCCATTAAAGTTATCGTAACTGCTGGTTTATTAAAATGCTTGAGTGCATTAGACATAGCATAGAAAAATTCAATATTATATCACTCCAATAATGTTTCTATATTAATCTAGAAAATATGGGGAATGGCCCTACATAAAAAGGAGCTGCCACAGGCTCATGCAGAATTCACCTTACGGCTGTTGAGGCCAACCCACCCCCAAGAGGCAGAAAGTGTCACAGCAGCAAGGTCCAAAGGCCTACACGCGACCAGGGTGGGATGAAGAGAAGAATTCTCAGCAGTGACCCACAGAAGGAGGCAGGAGGCTGTGGTCAGATGAACAGACTGCTACCCACTCTGGCTTCCTGAAACCATCGTTCTCAGCAAACTGACACAAGAACAGAAAACCAAACACTGCATGTTCTCACTCATAAGTGGGCATTGAACAATGAGAACACGTGGACACAGGGAGGGGAACATCACACACTGGGACCTGTTGGGGGATGAGGAAGCTAGGGGAGGGAGAGCAGGGGGTGGGGGGATTGGGGAGGGATAGCATTAGGAGAAATACCTAATATAGATGATGGGGTGATGGATGCATCCAACCACCATGGCACGTGTATACCTATGTAAGAATCCTACATGATCTGCACATGTGCCCCAGAACTTAAAGTAT
>NW_016108021.1:416794-456084 GCF_001604975.1 Cebus imitator
GAGATGAGGGTGTGGCTTTGGCATGGTGGCAGCGTCGATGATTTTGAAACCTCATGACCTCTCGTCTGAATGTCCACCTAAATTTGGCTCTCCCAGGCAACAAAACATTCCTGATTAGAACTGTAAATTTTCCTTATTGCCAGAGAGAGCTCTTCTTGTGTTGATGGAAAATTCCCAGTAACAAACTTGAAGAAGTAATTGCATGTAGCCCATGTTTTATTTCACTTTGTTGCACTGCAATGCTCAGATACTGTAATGTACAAACGGAAGGTCTGCGCAAGCCTGCAAGGAACAAGTCTATCAGCACCATTTTCCTCACAGCATGTGTGCACATCATGTCTTACTGTCGGTATATTTCATATACTGACAATGAAGTATTTGGTATATGAAATATACTGACAGAAAGACGTGAGGTGTACATGCCTTAATTTAAAAATATTTCATTGTCGGCAGTGAAGTATTTTTAAATTATGTACCCTTTTTTAAGATACGATGCTACTGCACACCTACTAGACTACAGCATAGTGCAATCATAACTTTGATATGCACTGGGAAACCAAAGGAGGTGTGTGACTTGCTTTATTGTGATATCTGTTTTATTGTAATGGTCTGCAACAGAACTATGAGTTCTCCAAGGTAGGCCTATACATTTTCTTATTGGTTGGCTTAATGCAAAAGACAAACCCAAACTGGCAAAGATTGCACAGAAGCCAGTTTCTGCAAACCGAATGTTCCCCTTCTCCAAGAACATCTACTATCACATAGCCGTTTCCTCTACAAAACTATTACCAAAGAGAAGCCAATTTGTTTACAGTCATGTGTAAAATTAAACGCAACAATTAGCTGTATACCACCTAAAATACCTACTCTATTCAAAACAAAGCTATGAAAAGTAAGAACATCTCATTTTGACGTCTGCACTGGACACTCAAACCACAGCAAAGCCCTGAGAGTAACCGCCAAGGAGACCCTTATGACTGCCATGGGTACTGAAGGCGCAGGAAATAGTTAATGGCAGGCCACTTGTCATTTCATTTCAGATGAATGGAAATCTGAAGGCTTCCATGTTCTATAAACTGTTGGGTTTTCACATTACAGACCAGTGGAGAGAAAGTGAAAGTGCAAGCCAGACCCCTGCTTTAAAGCACTAAGGCTTTTTTTGTTTGTTTTTTGAACCTGAGTCTTGCCCTGTCACCCAGGCTGGAGTGCAGTGGTGCGGTCTTGGCTCACTGCAGTCTCTGCCTCCTGGGCTCAAGTGATTCTCCTGCCTCAGCCTCCTGAGTAGCTGGGATTACAGGTGTGTGCCACCATGCCCGGCTAATTTTTGTATTTTTAGGAGAGACAGCATTTCATCATGTTGGTCAGGCTGGTCTCGAACTCCTGACCTCATGACCCACCTGCCTTGGCCTCCCAAAGTGCTGGGATTATAGGCATGCACCACCGCACTCAGCCAGCACTGAGCATTCTTTTGGAACAAGAAGCCCAGACAATCCCAGTTTCCTCTGCAGTAGTGCAAGTCAATGCAGGCTGAGTGGACGGAGGTCCTGGGTTGCTCAAGTGCTGTCTGATTCCCTACTGAAACTCACTGCTGCCATCTATCCAACAGCGGAGCATCTGTGCCCCTGGACTAAGGAAGTGGAGATGGCCCAGATTTCTGACACACAAGCCACTGGTGAGAAATTCATCTGGAATAGCAAATTTATCTTTAAAAAGCCAAACAGGGACAGCCAGTTTCAGTTCCGACATGTAAAATGCTTGGAGTTGTCACTTCCATCCTGATGACAAGAAAAAAGCTGAGCAAACAGAAGCTCAGCAACCTTTCTTGGACCCCTCAGAGAACTGAGGTTGCAGAGCAAACTGCCACCAGGCAATCTGAAGAGATAAGAATGTAGAGCCCTGGCTGAGCTCTGGTTACCTGGAGATGACGCTGGGCCATCCCCCAGTAGAAGCCTCCAAACGTTAATTCTGACAAATTGCTGGAGGCTGAGGGTGGACAAGTCTGAGAGTGAGACTGCTGGGGCTGCAGTTTTAGGGGGACCCCCCCCACACACACTTGTATGTGTTTTGCCTCTAAGAACAATACCAGGTTTTCAGGGTTAACAGGCCTGATGGCTGCAGCAGGGGAGCGAAAGGCTAGTCGTGGTGACAAATGACCAGAAACTTCTCCACAACAAAGGCCTGCTCTCAGGCATAAAAAGACTTCACCAACACATTGTGCCCCACTTGGGGGAAGACATTTTCCTGATCCCATGCCCTTCCAGCCTTCCTGTCTCACCTAAGGCAGGAATAAATGGCCAAGAAACGCTTGTTAAGGTGATAGCCCAGAGATACAAGCCCATTAAAAGACTGAAATTTCATCATCAGAGTAAACCACATCATACACACACCTTCCCACCACAGCAACAGGGCTGCAGTGTAACCACCATAAATTACAGTCGATGGAGCTGCTAGACACAAGAAGCATTCTTAGGGAAGTCCAGAGACAAAAAATAGGACAAAAACAGGAGAATAGGTGAATTCGAACCCTCTGGCACCCACAGCTACAGCAAATATTAAGAGCCTAATGCCGGCCATATTAATATAAAACCTTACAGGTAAGGCCTATTTCCTTTCATTCTTATTACGTGATACAATGCATTTGGTTTTCAGCAAAAAATTACAAGATGAAAAAAGGCAAGGAAAAAAATCTGAGGAGACAGAGAAAGCAACAGAACCAGACTGACATACAGCAGAGAATTTGGAATGACTAAAAGGGGTATGTAAAACCACTGTGATGAATATGCTAAGTGCTGCCATGGAAAAAGTGGACAAACATGCAAGAACAGATGGGAGGTGTGAGCAGAGATGGAATATCTGAGAAGAAAATCAAAAGAAATGCTGGAAATCAAAAACACTGTAACAGAAATGAAAATTGCATTTGATGGGCTCATAAGTAGACCAGACACAGCTGAGGAAAGAAGCAGTGAGCTTAAAGATAGGTCAACACAAATGTCCCAAACTAAAGTGCAAGAAAAAAATGAGAAAAAAAAAACACCATAAAACACTCAACAACTGTAGCATAATTTCTGCAAGTGTAATATATGTATATGCAAGTGTAATATATGTATAACAGGAATACTCAAAGGCAAAAAGAGAATGAAATGGATGACATATCTGAAGTAATAGCAGTAAACTGATAAACTTTCCAAATTTGATAAATTTATTTTATTTAATAAAATAAACTAATAGCTTTCCAAACAGACCCCAAACCATAAATCAAAGAAGCTCAGAGAACCCAAACCAGATAACTACCAAAAACTCTACACTGAGGCATCTCACTCAAATTGCAGAAAGTCAAAGTCTAAGAGAAGATCTCGAAAGAAACCAGAGAAAAAAATAACACCTTACCACAGATGAATGAGTATAAGAATTACAGTAGATTTATCATCAAAAAGCAAACATGAAGAGAGTGGAGGATTTAAAGTGATGAAAGAAGAAATTCCACCAATCTAGACATGCGTACCCAGCAAAATTATCCCACAAAAATGAAAGATATAAAAACTTTTTCAAAAGAGAAAGGAAAATGGAGGAAATGCATCACCAGCAATGTGACCTGCAAAAAATGTTAAAAGTAGTTCTTTGCAATGAGAACATCTGGACACAGGGAGGGGAACAACACACTGGGCCCTGTTGGTGGGGAGAGTGAGGGTAGGGGGAAGGAGAGCATTAGAAAACATAGCTAATGCATGCTGGGCTTAGTACCTAAGTGCAGCAAACCACCATGGCACATGTTTACGTATGTAACAAACCTGAACGTACTGCATGTGTACCCCAGCACTAAAAATTAAAAATTTTAAAGAAGTAGTTCTTTGAAGAAAGGAAAATGAAATAGGTCAGAAAGTCAGATCTATGTAAGGAAAGAAAAGAGCTTTAATGAAGAAATTAATGAAAGTAAAATATTTTTATTTTTCTTATTCTTTTAAAAAATATGAATATAAACTTATTTTTTAATTGACATATGTATTATGTACATCATGTTATTTTGAAATACATATACATTGTTGAGTGGTTAAACTGAGCTAATTAACACATGCACTGCCTCTCATATTTATTTTTTGGATTAAGAACACTTAAAATATATTCTATTAGCAATTTCCAAGAATACATGACATTGTCATTAACTATCGTCACCACATGGTACAATAGATCTCTTGAACTTATTCCTCTTATCTAACAGAAATTTTTTATTCCTTGACCAACATCTCAAATCCTCATATATTTTCTTATTCTTAATTGATCTAAAAGATAACTGCTTACATAAAGTAATATGAAAGAAAAATAAATCCTAAGACCCTAATTCACTATGCCAAAGGGAAAAATTAAGCTGGAAGCTGAGTCATGCAAGAAGCTGCCTTTTCTTTTGTTGCCCAGCAGACAGCTGAAGCTAAAAGGCCAGGCAGAGGCCAGCCGTCTCCAAGGTGCTGCTCTGTGTTTTCTTCATCTTGTATAAAATGCTGACTTGCTGAGCACTAGATGAATATATAATTGACTATTCCTATATCCCCTCCTTTTTACATGCAACACGTGGATTCAGTGATGTGACCACACCCTCCCTCCTTCCCCTCCTGCCCGCTTTTCCCCTTTAAATACAAAAGCCCTCAAAATCCTTTTAGGAAAATGTACAGATCACAGATTGTTCCTGTGGTTTTGTGTTCCTTTTTCCCAGGTGCGTCCTTAACCTCGGTTAAATAAACCTCTAAATTGCTTGAGACCTGTCTCAGATACTTTTTGGTTTACAGTAATAATAGTCAACATCTTTTGGGTGATGATACCATATAGATAAATGCAATGAATGGTAGCGATGTCATAAGAAATGAAATAAGGAAACTGGGAATATTCTTTTATAAGGTCTCTGTGATATTGTGAAATATTTGGTCTTGACCTCTTTTCATGGCAAACAATTCTTAAAATCCTTGAATTCCCAAAATGCTGTCTTTTTGCTCATGATGCTAATATTGATTGACAGCTTCAGGATGGGGCTGCTCACCAGAAAGACAGAGATAGGATTAGAGGGTTGGGACTTTCAGCCCCATACCCCAACCCCAGGGAGGGGAGAAGAGCTGGAGGCTAAGTTGATCACCAATAGCCAATGGTTTAATCAATCATGCCTACATAATGAAATCTTGATAAAAAACCAAGAGGACACGGTTCAGAGAGTTTCCTGATAGCTGAACATGTGGAAGTTCCTGGGGGTGGCATCCTGAAGGGGGTATGGAACCTAAGCACATCTTCCCCATATCTTACCCTACACATCTCCTCATGGGTGTCCTTTCTAAAATCCTTTATAACAAACCAGTAAATGTTAAGTGTTTCCCTGAGTTCCTGAGCTGCTCCAGCAAACTAATCGAGCCCAAAGAGAAGGCTGTGGGAACCCCAACTGGAAGCTGGTTGGTCAGAAGTCCTAGAGGCCTGGACTTAGGAATAGCATCTGGGGAGGCGATAGCCTTGGGTCCCCAGCCCTGCACCAGTGAGGTCTGAGGCTATCTCCAGATAGATGATGTTAAAATTAAATTAGACAATAAGCACCTGGTGGCCACTTCGCACTGTGTGGGGGAAAACCCCCCACAATTTAGACACAGAAATCTTTTCACAATAGTCTTTACTGTTGCGGTGTGAGAGCAAAGGAAAAACACAGCTTGAGAGGTTTTTTTCCCAAACAGCACCTACTCTAGATATGAACCAGTATTGTGTTATTTGAGAGTGAATACAGAGTAGTTGAAAATGTATGGGGAAAACTCTAGGGCAATCACTAAAATAATTTGTAAAAGAAGTGTAATTGATATGTAAAAGAGGAGATGAAATGGATTCATTAAAAATGCTCTATTCAGACAGAAAGGGAAGGAAAAAAAGGGAAAGAAGGGAACAAACAACAACAACAACAAAATGTTGCAAACATGACAAGTTTTTTTTTTTAATACAGGGTCTCACTCTGTGGCCCAGGCTACAGTACAGTGGCACAATCACGGTTCACTGCAGCCCTGAGCTCAAGTGATCTTCCCATCTTAACCTCCTGAGTAGCTATTACATACTTCAATCCAGTGGGATTTATTATAGGTATCCCACTATAATACAATATTTGAAAATCAGTCAGTGCAATATACTACATCAATGGGCTAATCACATCATATCAATTGATGCAGAAAAGCATCTGGCAAAATCTAACATGCATTAATGGAAGAAAATTCTCTACAAACTAAGAACAGAGATTATCTTCCTCAACTTGATAAAAAATGTTTATAAAAATCTATAGCTAACATCATACCTAATGATGAAATACTACACACTTTCCCCTGAAAAAGAACAAGACAAGGATGTCCTCTCTCATTACTTCTGTTCAACATCATATTAGAAGTCCTAGCTAGTGCAATAAGACAAGAAAAGGAAATCAAAGATACACAGATTGAAAAGTCAGAAATAAAACTGTCTTTGTTCATAGATGACATGATTGTTCACATACAAAATCCCAAATAACTTTCAAAAAAAAAAAAAAAAACTCCCAAACTAATAAGCCAGTACAGGTCACAGGATACAATGTTAATAAACAGAAGTCAATTGTTTTCCTATATTCCAGCAATGAAAAATTGGAATTTGAAATTTAAAATATAACATTAAACACTGCAACAAGAAAATAAAATATGTAGGTATAAATCTGACAAAATATGTGTAAGAACTATATGCAGAAAACTAGAAAACTCGAAATAATTCAAAGATTATCTAAATAAATATAGAGATATTCCATGTTCATGGACTGAAAGACAATATTAATATGTCAATTCTTCCCAACTAGATCTATAAATTCAATGCAACCCCAGTCAAAACTCAAAAAATTATTTTGTAGATGATAAGCTGATTCTCAAATTTATATGAAGAGGCCAAAGACCTAGAATAGCCAATATAACGCTGAAGAAGAAAAAAGAATTTGAAGCATTCAAAACATCCTACTTAAAGATTTACAATAAAAACACTGTAATCAAGTCAATATGGTATTGGCAAAATAACAGAAAAAGAGACCAATTTAATGGAATTGAGAACCCAGAAATAAAGCCCATGAATGTAGTCAATTAATCTTTGAAATATAAACAAAGTCATTCAACAGAGAAACAGAAGATTTTCAACAAATGATGCTGGAAAAATTGGACAACTATATGCAAAAGAAAAGAAACCTAGACATAAAACTTACACCTTACTCAAAAATTCAATCCAAAGGGATCATAAATCTAAATGTAAAATGCAACGCTATTAATGTTCTTTAAGAAAACACAGTGTATCTTGGTGATGTGGGGTTTGGTGATGACTTCCTGGATATGACACCAAAAGTACAATCCATGTAAGAGAAAAAGTGTTAAGTTAGACTTCAGAAAAATTAAAAGTTTCTGCTCGTCAAAGACACTGTTAAGAAAAAGACAAGTCACAAACTGAAAGAAACCATTTGTAAAACACATATCTGATAAAGAATCTGTATCCAAATGTATAAAGAAAAGTAAAACTCAACTATAAGAAAACAAAAAGTCTAACTTTAAAACAGGGTGAAGATCTGAACAAACATCACCAAAGAAGATATATGAACAGCAAATAAGCATATGACACAATGTTCAATATCATTTGCCATTAGGGAGTTGCAAATTAAAGCAACAACAAGATACCACTAGACACCTATCACAATAGCTAAAATCCAAAAATGAACAGTATTTACCGTCAGTTGCTGATGAGGATGCAATTGCTAGTGAGGATGTAGACCAACAGGAATTTTTATTCATTGCTTGTATGAATGCACAATAGCCACTTAGGAAAACAGTTTAAAAGATTCTTACAAAACTAGACATAGTCTTATTGTATGATCCAGCAATCATACTCTAGGCATTTACCTAACTCATTTGAAGACACCTGCACATGAATGTTTATGGCAGCTTCATCTGAATTGCCAAAAACTAGAAACAAGCAAGGTATACTTAAATAGGTGAATGGATCAACAAACTGTGGTACTTCTACATAATGAACTGCTATTTGGCCATAAAAAGAAATGAAGAATCAAGCCATAAAACAATATGGATGACTCTTAATTGCACATTGTTATGTGAAATTAGCGAATCTGAAAAAGTAACATATTGCAAAATTCCAATGATGTGGCATTCTGGAAAAGGCAAAACTGTGGTAATAGTGAAAAGATCAGTAAGCGTTCAGGGAGAGAGGGAAGGATTAAATAAGTGAAGTCCAGGAGATTTTTCAGGGTAGTGAAACTATTTTTTTTTTTTTTTTTTTTTTTTGGAGACGGAGTCTTGCTCTGTCGCCCAGACTGGAATGCAGTGGGTGCAATCTTAGCTCACTGCAACCTCCACCTGCTGGGTTCAAGCCATTCTCCTGTCTCAGCATCCTGAGCACCTGGGACTACAGGTGCATGCCACCACGCCCAGCTAATTTTTGTATTTTTAGTAGAGATAGGGTTTCACTACATTGGCCAGGCTGGTCTCAAACTTCTGACCTTGTGGTCCACCCGCCTCGCCCTCCCAAAGTGCTGGGATTACAGGCATGAGCCACTGGGCCCAGCCAAAACTATTTTTATGATACTTTAATTGTAGATACATGACTATGCATTTGTAAAAACCAATTGAACTGTACAGGCCAAAGACCTAACCTGCAGATATGCTAACTTTTTAAAAGTATTTAAGAGGTAGAAGGATCTCAGGATGGAATGCAAAATGTGACCAAAAACAATCTATGAGACTAGTGCGGGAAAAGGGAGCAAAAATTAAATTTTTCTTCTAGAAGCAAACTTCCCTGAGTCCCTCCCTTCCCATGGGATTGTATCCTGATTTGCAAGTTTTGTAAGTTTATAAATTCTTATATTCTTGTAAGTCTCTACAACACAGCGAAGGTCATGAGAAATGCATAAGCAGGCTGGACTCTGGCAGTCTAGGCGCTATAGCGAAAGGCAAAAGACAAAGCCCATGCTAGGATCCTTGAGCTCTGCAGATAAGAGGCATCTGTGCCACATATGTCTGTCATTGCTTGACAAACTGTCTTTGTTCTGCACCTGCAAACTTGTTTTCACACCAGTGAGTACTTCATGTATAAAACGGTCATGCCCTGTCTTTGTTTGGGGCTCGGTTTTCAGATGTGAAGCCACTGAGCTGGTGCGCCCTAAATAAAATCCTCGCATTTCACCCACTGGTTTCTCCAGTCTCCTGAATTTCCATAACAAAACCACCTCACTGAAAGGGGTTGAGGGGAAAGGTGCTGACTTAAGTAGCTCTGAAAATAAATGAAGTCCATAACACTAAAGGCAAAAAAGGAAGTGTACATAAGGACTGAACTCCAGTTGATGAAGTTGTTTCCCCACTGGGTAGTGGTTAACAATTCTGATACCACTACTCAGGTATTCCATAACTAACCATTAAGTAAATGGGTGGCAGGTGGTGAGAACCAGGTTTCTCGCTGCTGGAGTGGGAACAGGGGAGGAGGCTGGACCGATCCACACAGTAAAGGACTGGCACTGAAGACATCACCATGAACTCACGTTTAGCTTAATAAAATATTGATGGTTACATGGAGAAATAGTCACAGGTATGTGTATATACATGTGTTAGTATACACTCATGTACAGTCATCCTTATATGTGGAGAATACATTCTTTTTTTTTTTGAGATGGAATTTCACTCTTGTTGTCCAGGCTGGAGTGCAATGGCGCAGTCTCGGCTCACCGCAACCTCCGCCTCCTGGATTCAAGCGATCTTCCTGCCTCAGCCTCCCAAGCAGCCAGGATTATAGGCATGTGCCACCACACCTGGCTAATTTTTTGTATTTTTAGTAGAGACAGGGTTTCTCCATGTTGGCAGGCTGGTCTTGAACTTCTGACCTCAGGTGATCCACCTGCCTTGGCCTCCCAAAGTGCTGGGATTACAGGCGTGACTCACCACACCTAGCCATGGGGAATACATTCTAATACCCCTGTAGATGCCTGAAAATACAGATAATACTGAACCCTATGTATAATATGTTTTTTCCTATACATATATACCTATGATAAAATATAATTTATCATTAGGCACAGTAGGAGATTAACAATGATACCTAATAATAGAACAGAACAATTAGGGCAGGCACGGTGGCTCAAGCCTGTAATCCCAGCACTTTGGAAGGCTGAGGTAGGCGGATCACCTGAGGTCAGGTGTTTGAGGCTTGCCTGGCCAAAATGGTAAAACCCATCTCTACTAAAAGTACAAAAAGTTAGCCGGGCATGGTGGCACATGCTTGTAGACCCAGCTACTCAGGAGGCTGAGGCAGGAGGATTGCTTGAAACCAAGAGGAGGAGGTTGCAGTGAGCCGAGATCATGGCACTGCATTCCAGCCTGGGCGACAACAGCAAAATTCCGTCTCAAAAAAATAATAGTAACAATTATAACAATATACTGTTCACAATTTCATGGATGGAAGATTCACTCTTACTATGGATCTTAGCGACCTCCACATCGGTATCTTCTTTCTTATGAAGTCAACGGCTTTCACCTCCTCACTTAAATGAAGAACTTCACAGCTTCTCTTCAGCATATCTGAATTGCCAGCATCACAACTCTTGGGCCTTGAGGCACTGCTTAGGTAAAATAAGAGCTACTTGAACACAAGCACTGCGCTGGAGTGACAGTTGGCTGCTGACTGAGAAGGCTAAGTGACTAAAGATCAGGCAGCACGCACAGCACGGCTACGCTGGCCAGGATGTGATTCCGGACCCAGGCCGGACGAAGCGGGACTGCATGAGATTTCGTCACACAGTGCACAGTTTAAAACGTATGAATTATTAATCTCTAAAATTTGCTATTTAATATTTTTGGACCATGGTTCACTGCACTAACTGAAACCACATGGAAATCAAAACTGCAAATAAAGCAGAACCAGTGTATTTCCTTGTTTTGTCAGCTGACTGGACCTAGAAGCAAAGCCCTCTCCCCTACCCTAACACCTCTGGGTGCTGGGTGCTGGGAGGACACCTAGCACCCAGATTTTGGTTTCCAATGTCCACCTCCAGCCAAAAGATCCAGAGCTTCTTGGAGAAAAGGCTGATTTGCTTACGGACTAGGGCAGGAAACATATAAAAGGATCCAGGAGCCTCTTGTAGTGCCAGAAAGTAAGAACATGATACAAATAATAATAAGTGGGCCGGGTGCGGTGGCTCACACCTGTCTCCCAGCGTTTGGGAGGTAGAGGCGGGCAGATCATGAGGTCAGGGGATCGAGACCATCCTGGCTAATACGGTGAAACCCCGTCTCTACTCAAAACACAAAAAATTAGCCAGGCATGGTGGCATGCGTCTGTAGTCCCAGCTACTCGGGAGGCTGAGGCAGGAGAATTGCTTGAACCCAGGAGGCAGAGGTTGCAGTGAGCCGGATCGCGCCACTGGACTCCAGTCTGGTGACAGAGCAAGACTTTGTCTCAAAATAATAATAACCACCTCACAATCATGGAGGGTGTCAAAGGGACACAGGAGCCAACTGGAACAATTTTAACAATAAATTAGCATTGGATTATAACTGAGAGTATAAAATAAATATTCATGAGTCCATATTTATAAAAAATTATTGAATACACAAGTAAATAGATAGTAAAGAAGGGACAAATCTCCTAAGGGAAAAATTTCCAAATACTTTATGTAGACATTCCAACCTCAGGGAGGAGGAACATGATTCCCCACTCCTTAAGTGGAGGCTGCACATGGTGACTTCCTTCCAAAGAATACAGTATAGGAAGGGGGGTGGGTTTCTCACAGTAGAGAAACCTGCCAATCACTCCCTCAGCCAGGTGATGAAGTCAACATCAACAGTGATGCTTTCCTGACAGTATGCGTCCTTGATGTGATGTGATAAGAATGGTCTTCACCTCTCTGGCCTTCTTCCTCCAAACCCAGTTTAATCATGAAAAAAACATCAGACAAATCCCAACAGAGGCGTACCCTACATAACACCTGACCAAGACTACTCAACACTACTGAGGTCATAAAAAGCAAGGAAAGTCTATGGAAGAGCCACAACCAAGTGGAGCCTCAGGCGACACAGACACTGAATGTGATGCGGGGTTGGACGGTCTCCTGGGAGAGACTAAGAACATTAGATGAAAGCGAAGGAAATGTGAAAACCATGGATTTTAACAAATGATAATGTATTGATATTGGCTCATTAATTTTAACAAATGACCCATACTAATATAAGATGTTATAAAGAAACTAGGAATTCCTTATACTATCTTTGCCATTTTTGTTCCTATAAAATGTTCTAAAGGGTAAACTTTATTTGAAAATCTAAATGGCAATCACAAAGCATAAATATCACAGCCAACCACATCCCACCTCACAGTAAGTTGCTTTTATAAACCAACAGCTGCTGGTTCCTGCAGTCCCCAAGGCCAGGCTCAGGGGCTGTGTCCCCACTATACCCAGGGCAAGCCCGTGAGCTGCCGCTACCCGGGATTCAATTCCCCATCGCCCAAATTAATTTACATGCAGTGTGAGTTTTACAGGGACAGAATGAGGGCTTAATGTTTGCTTGGTATAAAACTGATGTAGGGAGGAATAATTTTACAGCATGACCTTTAGAAGGACCAAAGACGGCAGCTTTTCAATCAGCAGCAGGTAGCACAAGGATCAATAGCTGGCGTCTGTGCCGCTGGACAGCAGGCCCGCTGGGAGGAGGGCAATGCACGTTGGACACACATGAAGGACCCGGGGAGGAATGCAAAATGGGCTGGGGACATCTTTCATGCTGTCCTGTCATAAAGGCAAGGTGTAATACAGGAGATGGGGAGGTCGTCAGAACACCTGTCCGGGGCCTCTCTGTGGGCACTAGGAATCTGAGGCGAGTCCTTGGCACTGGTGCTCAAACGTCTTTCATACCTCTAAAAATGGACTCTCCTAATGTGGTTTCAAGCGGGAGGGACTCATCGATCTATGTGCAACTGACAGAATTAGAGGGTTCCCTTATGACATCTAAACATCCCCAGGAACTGAGCACACTATATGAACACTTGCGCGCCAACATTCATCAATGACAGTGTGATCGTCAATCTACCAGCCAAAAATGTAAGCTGAGCGGCCGGGAAGACAAGCCACTTGCCCTTGCAGCTCCATCTTCCCACCCACCAATCCTACACAAGTCGAGAAAATAAAGCACGAAAGCTTTGAAACCACGGCAGACAGTGCAGGCTTGTCTGGGGAAAGGGGGCACCTGATAGGCCAAGAATCTGGTTTCCCACCATCACACCTGCAGTGCTGTTTCACCAGTGCAGCCGGGTGATGGAACCAGGGGAAATCTAAGGGCAGGGAGACCAAATCATCCCCAAAACCACAACACAATCTTCTCGATGAACCTCTCCAACACCGTTAGCTAGATTCTTCTGCAAGGATTAACTGAATATAAACACGTAAAGCATAAATAATCCATGTCAATAATTTAGCTGTACAGTGAGATAAAGTGCATGGCTCATTAGACAAAACTACAGACCAAAGAATACTCTTGAATAAAATTTACACTAATTCCAGCTAAACAAGAGGTCCAAGAAAGTTGTTAAACTTCTCATCCCATCCTCAAAGAAACAACAAAGATAGACAGGAAATTACAAAAGGAAGGTGGTTTTAAAATTCGGAGAACAACATGATGAAATCATCATGGCTCCAATGTAACTCTATAGCCACAGTTTTACATGTAAGCACTAGATTTAGAATGCAAAATCTGTGGTTACTTTAGATCACTGAGACTCAGTTATGCTGATTATTTATAGGTAGCTCCTAATGGAAGTTGATTACTGAATATTTTTAAAGAGGAAAAAAAAAGGAATAAATTCTCATTTGGCTAAAAAGCTTTGAATTTTCTTCCAGAAGGGAAGAAAATAGATGAGGGGGTCTCCTGAGTTCCCCTGCAGCCTGGGGTGCTGGCATGAATAAATAAGCGTGGTAAGAAGCAAGAGTGCCAGCAGCCAAACCCCAGTCAATAGTGCCCAATGCATCTCCCCACTCCGGAAACGAAGTGCGCTGGCTAAGTCATCTCCCTAAAAACTGCGTACTCGGACTTTTAAGCATGAGTCTTTTTAAAGTGCATTCTAATTAGAGCACATGGGGCTAGACAGGGGTGACTGGCAGAAACTGGGGAGAAGGACCGAAAACGTTCCCCCCCGGAAAACTGATCCTAAGAAAGCAGCAAGAGCCTGAGGAGACCCACTGGAGGTCATGAAGAGTGAAGTGACACGAAGAAACGGCTGTGGACACGGTCCTGGGAAAGCAGGGAGAGCCCAGAAAGGGTGTCACAGTCCGTCTTCAGAGCGAACTAGAATTAACATGAAACGCCACCGTAAGCAGAAAACAGAAGCTGATGCCGCCTCTGACCTCTGAGCTGAGAAAAGTGGGTCCATAGAGGGCTCAAGAAGAGCCTTAGAAGGGCCCGCAGAGAAGAGGGGGGCTGCTGTCCACTGAGCACTGTGCCCGGGAGGCAGCCAGCCAGCAGTCCAGAGACGGGCACACCAGGGCAAGCGCCTTTGATAAGAACAGCCACTGCCTCTACAGACAGCACCTGCATGGCCCTCCCAGGCACCTGGCCTTGGGAGGACAGGTAGACAGGAAGCCACACAGAGACCCTACCCTTCCAGCAAGACCCCCTCCTCATTTGCATTCCTTTTAGCAGTAAGATTTTCCCCATGGCCTTATCTATTTTCTCTTACTCCCCAAGGAAAAATACTCAAAATTACTACTTTTCGGAGGTTATCCTATGTTAGGGGTTGAATTTGTCCTTTCCCCCCAAAATTCGTAAGAATTCCTAACCCCCAGTACCTGAGACTGTGACCTTATTTAGCAACAGGGTCACTGTTGATGCAATTAACTGACATGAAGTCGTAGGACAGTCGGGGAGGCCTCCGGTCCAATCTGCGTGTGTCCTTAGGAAAAGGGGGATTTGAACACAGAGACATGAACATGGGGAGGATGTCATGTGACTAGGACGCAGAGATGGGGTACATCGATGTGTCTACAAGCCAAGGAACATCACAGATGTCCAGCAAATCACAGGATGCTAGGAGGGAGGCCTGGAACAGATCTTCCCTCAGGGCTCCAAGAAGAAATCCACACTGTTGACAACCTGATCTCAGCTTTCCAGTCTGCAGAACTGTGAGGAAATAAATTTCTGTTGCTTAAGCCACCTTGTCTATTGTGCTTTGTTATGGGAGCCCAAGGATAGGAATCCAGCCTGTAATGTGAACTTCAGTTTTACACAGATGCTCCAGCAACTTCCCTGGGACACGATAACCCAGAAAACAAGTGAAGAAGGTCCCGAGGGACCCTGCTGCTGTCACACTTCAAGGTCCCTGTGCGTGACTCATGGGAGCCCCCAGGCCTTCCACTAGGCCTTCCACTAGACACAACTCCACACTTACTAGAAGCTCAGGAAGATACACAACCCAGGGCAGGCAGACCACTTATCTCTAATGAGCAGCAGGGCTTTTAAGGCAGTAAGAATTTCATAGTTGTTTTCTTCCTCATTGAAATCAATTCTGAAAGGCACGTTTTCGTAGTTCGAGGATTCTAAGGGCTACGATAAAAGTCTCTGTTCTCAGGTTAAACATTTGAACACTATATTAAATATTCAAATAGAGTGTTATGTTGAATTTTGACTTAGTGTATTAAAATACTTTAAGTGGCACTGAAAAGGAACTTTTTGTAGTAAATTAAAGATGGCTTCTTCTCCTGCAGGAAAGTAGAGTTGAGTTCCCAGCCTCTCACACATGGGCTGGCCCGTGACTTGCTTGATCCAGCGACTGTTGACAGAAGTGTCACTCTGGGACACAGGAGGCTAAGTTGTAAGGAGCCAAGTGGAACCTCTCAGAATGCTGGCTCTGGGAGAAGACAGACACCACATAACAAGTTCCATTCTTGTGCTGTGAGGAGACCCAGGTACCCACATGGAGAGGCCATCTGGAGACGGAGCAGTGTCTGACCAGACCTGGACATTCTGCCGCAGCACAAATGACATGCAGAAGACCCAGGGAGCCCAGCCAACAGCCAGAACCAAGAACCCAGACGTACAGCCCCAGCGCAGCTGCCCCAGCCATCCCCAGCCATCAAAGAGTTCTAGTCCCTGGTCTGTCTCTGCGTCATCCTGCTAAATTCCTCACTCACGGAACCATGAAAGGTGATTGTTTAGTGCCACTAAATTTGGTGGTGGTTTACTGTGCCGCCATAGATAACTGGAGCACACTTTTCTGTGAAGTACTTTTTCTTTCCAGACTTGGTCAGATGGGTTTATCTGGAGACTACAGTATAATTGAAATTCCATTAAAGATGCTTTCCAACAAGCAGGCGGGACTAATGTATCTTCCCACTGCAAAGGCCTGTACTGTCTTTGCCAAACCGCATCACACTCTGTGAAGTCATCCAGTACAACACGCACCCAAGTTCATCTTCTCTAACAGCTGTCTGACTCCACTGGAGGTTCAGGTGGGTGAACTGTGTCACTGCAATGCTGGCAAGCAAAAAACGGGATTCAACCCCACAGCGGAGGTCAGAAATGCCAGTAAAAATGACTTTCTAGGGTCACTTATAGGTTTCACAGCTCTGATTTCAAGAGGTATCAGATATGCCAAAGAAAACGTGGCCAAAGTTCTGGAAATATGGGCTCTTCTGATTCATCAGGGCCAGGGGTCGCTGGCCCCAGCCAGAGGTCAGCCACCTTGGGGTCAGCAACCCTGGCACTGCCCAGATAAGGCAGTCCCCACAGGACTGGAGGGCTGGCTTTCCGTTCTGTCTCTCCAGAGAATCAGCCCCAACTTCTGCTGGTTGTCTGTACAGACTTCAAAGGAAAAATATCTTCCTCCAATCTCATAAAAATATTCTTTGCTGGGACATAAACTCTTTTTTTTTTTTTTCCTTGAGGCAAAGTTTCTTTCTTGTTGCCCAGGCTGGAGTGCAATGGCATGATCTTGGCTCACTGCAACCTCTACCTCCTGGGTGTAAGCAAATTCTCCTGTCTCAGCCTCCCGAGTAGCTGGGATTACAGGCATGTGTCACCACGCCTGGCTAATTTTGTATTTTTAGTTGAGATGGGGTTTTCCCATGTTGGTCAGGCTGGTCTCCTGACCTCAGGTGATCTGCCTGCCTTGGCCTCCCGAAGTGCCAGGATTACAGGCGTGAGCCATAAACCATGCCCGGCCGTAAACTCTTTTCCTGCTGTCATTCTTGTCTAAACTGTGAGTTCTAAACAGCCAATGATTCCTGGATGCGTGGCCTCTGCTGGGTAGATAACCTATGCTGAACTGTTTTCAAATAGACAGAAAACCAACATTAACATGGTTTGTTGTTGTTGTTGTTTTGAGACAGAATCTGGCTCTGTCACCGGGGCTGGAGTGCAGTGGCATGATCATGGCTCACTGAAGCCTTGATCTCCCAGGCTCAAACAGTCCTCCCACCTTGACCTCCCAAGTAGCTGGGACTACAGGCATGCACTACCACACTCAGGTAATTTTTATTTTTTAGGAGAGACAAGGTCTCACTACGTTGCCCAGGCTGGTCTGAAACTCCTAAGTCCAAGCTGAGGTCCTCCTGCCTCAGCTTCCCAACCTGCTATGTTTTAAAATTCAAAAGTAAACATTGCACTAACAGCAACCTGAATCTGCCTGCACTTGGAGGCTCACCGTTTCCGTGTGCTCACCTATGCCATCTCCTTTAAGCCTCAGGTCGAGTCCATGTCATGCTCATTTCAGCAGAAATGGCAGGCAGCTGTCCCAGGCCCACAGCTGGCTCCTGGTAGAACAGTCAAAGCCAGGTCTACCAGATCCCAGTACCTATGAGAAAAGGATCTGGACGGTGCCTACCTCATACCCCCTCTATCCCAGCCACCAGCAGCGCCCCAGGTCCTTCCATTCGTGCTGTGTGCATGGCTTTTCTCATCCCCACTCTGACCGCAGCAGCTGGGTGGGCACCTTACAGATCTCCTTCCCAAATCCCTGCAAAATGGCCAGAATTCTAAGTCCCAGGCTGTTCATTTGTTTGTTTGATGTGAACTTAGACTTCAGTTACCTTGGTGTTAAGAGAGAACAGTGTTTAAATTATGTGTGGCAAGGAAAATTAATTTGAGATTATGAATTCCCTGCAGCGTTCAAAGAGTATCATGGAGCTTTAGAGCGAGTCGGCTGGGTCTCAGTTTATTGACATGGAGGAACACAGAAATGCTGAGGGGAAACACGGAGCTGAAGAGTGCTGTGCAGACCGAAAACCCATTTCCATCTGAAATCACACCGGAAAACAGAAAAGCCGGCCTGTGGATCTGCGTCGGGGCATGGAGATCACTGTGGGTGGAGGTGCAAAGAGCTCCACCTCAGAGAGCTGGGAGGGAAGCTGAGTCAGGGAGGGATGCCTGCCTTTTTCTGTAGATGTTCCCCTACTGTTTGACTGGTGACAGTGAGATTGTATTATGTTTGTAATTTACAGAAGGGGGAGGCACAAACTGCAAGAGAAATCGGTCCCTCAGCTGGGCGAGGTGGCTCACACCGGTAATCCCCGCACTTTGGGAGGCCAAGGTGGGTGGATCACAAGGTCAAGAGATCGAACCATCCTGGCCAACATGGTACAGTACAACCCTGTCCGTACTAAATACATATATATATATATATCAGCTGGGTGTGGTAGTGCGCGCCTGTAGTCCAAGCTACTCAGAAGGCTAAGGCAGGAGAATCACCTGAACCCAGGAGGCAGAGGCTGCAGTGAGCCGAGGCTGTGCCACTGCCACTGCACTCCAGTCTGGTGACAGAGCGAGACTCTGTCCCAAAAAAAGAAAAAGAAAGGAAAAGAAATAGGTCCCTAGAGCATGCGGTCCAAGAGGGCCACGTCCACATTTCCACATACCCTGTGGCTGAATGCCCAGACTCTGAGTGGGGAAGAAAGTTAAAGATGGAGGCTAATAAGAGTTTGGCAATGCTGAGAGCTCCCACGTGGCAGGCCCTGCCTGGGCTCTTCACCTACATTACATCAATCAGTTTTCAGGACTCCCCCATGAGGTGTCATCGCTGTTACAGGTAAGAAACTGAGGCACAGAGACCGTAGCAACTTCCCCATGGTCCTGAAGTGATGAGAGGTAGAGGTGTGATTCCCATCCAGGCATCCCAAAGCCCATGCTCTGAACGGTTTGTTGTGACACTTCATAGTTGTGCTGACTTTTACCATTCGACGTCTTTGAGGGTCATTTTTCTTATCTGTCAAATGACGGTGACAGTACCTCCCTCTTTTTGCAAAGATTCCTTTGCAAAAAGGAATACTATACATCTATATCATATGTATGTATACCATCATACATGCTCATATATCATCTCGCCCTGTGCCTGCAGACGGCGGACTGCAGAGCTCTATACCCTAGCAGCCTCACAGGGACAGGGAGGGCACTGGTGAGTGGGAGCAAGCTGCCATCAAATCCACAGACAAGGGACAGTTTAGCAAGTGAGGAGAGCATGTGCCGCGGCCCCTCCGCATCTGAGGAATGAAGAGGAGGGAGGTGATGAGGTAGGACAAGGCCTGGCATGGAAGATAAGGCTAAGAAACCAAGCAGCTCAGGAGGCTGAGGCGGGAGAATCACTTGGACCCAGGAGGCGGAGGTTGAAGTGAGCTGAGATCACACCACTGCACTCAGCCTGGGCGACGGAGTGAGACTCTGTCTCAAAAAACAAACTAAAAAGAAACCAGGAGGGCACAAATGGCCACATGGAGAGGGCAGCCCCTGAGAGGGCTCTGGACCGCAGCTTGGGCAAAGAGCATGGGTGCAGGCAGCTGCCACGGACACAGGGGTGACACAGTGGATGTCTCTTTGTGTCACCTCCACAGGGCCCTGGTGTCTGGAAGATCTCCTTGCCCATGACTTAGACGGCTGGCTGACTGGGTTAGCATTCCACCCCACTCCCTCCTCCAAACACCCTGCTTGATGCTCCTTCAGCATCTCTTCAACACTCATCAGAAGGGATGGGAGTCAACTGGTTTTCTCTTAATAAAAAATGTTATACCTTTCTCTTTAATTGCAAAGTAAGGTTTTAAAAAATAACATTTCCAAATAAAACAGCTGTGGGAGGCATAGTCAACGTTTAAAATTTACATCATAAAATGAATTATTGATTCCCAGCAAATACTCCTCCTCACTCGGTTTCGGATTTTCAGCTGACTGCAGCACAGCCCTAGGGCCTGCACCAGGCCCAGTCCTCCACATTAGGGACCGGAGAACACTTGGACCGGGTGAGTTTTTATGTCTCTCCATTGCCCTCAAAGGCACTGCCAGCCTCAGCAACAGGAACGTGCTGACTTCTAACTCACCAGCTCTACTGTGAGCCCGTCACCCGCAAAACCTCAGTCACTTAGTCCAGGGATGTGCTGGCACCCAGCACTAGTGCAGCTGGCACCAGATGAGGCCCCTGGCAGCTGCCCGGCAGCCCACCCCTCTATTCAGCTTCAATGCCATGAGAGGGGGCTGGGCCCAGAGCTTCAGGGCGGCTCTCAGCATGAGGGAGAAGGGGTCAAGTAAAGGAAAAATCAGGAGGGAAAGCTGAAGACAGTCTAACGCCTGGGGGTGGAGGTGGAACAGGTAACCAGGTCTTCCTGGGGACAGACGGGCGTGATGTGAGAGACGCATCCAAGGCCCCTTGTTTGACTGGGACAGGTGAGCGACTTCACAATGTGGGGATGGACTTGGAAGTGAAGAGAGAAAGAAAATTCGTGCTCTGTAACAGGGTTGGCGCTCTTTCTACCATATGTCATCATAATATTTCAATCATCAGATCTGAACTAAATACAGACTAATTGACCAAATAATATTTTAATGACAACAGCAGTGGCCCCCAGCAGTGCTCCAATTTATGCACAACGTCGAGATAAATTACATCTTTTGACTTGCAAAGATATCTAATTAGGAAGATTTCCAGATATAAAGAACCATCACGGTAACGCATGTCATTTCATCACTCTAAAGTCCCTCGTTAACATATGAAAATGTTACTGTTTAATAAACTGCTAATGTCAGATGAGGTCCTGAAGATGGGACATGGGTGAAGCTGCTGCCCAGTGGGCAGCTCAGCTGATTCATCACCTGATGGCACTGGATGTGGCCATTCCTCCGCCTCCAGATGGAGTCACCAGATGGATATTTTGCCATACAATAATCTTTCTTATTTCACTTTATTGTATTCTGACTCTCTAGCTGGGTAGAGCTGGGAATCAGTATTTGTGTTAGGATGAGATATTAAGATTCTCTTGGAGCGCTGGTGTTTAACATAGTTTATCTTAAAGGCTGCCTCAAGGTTGCTGCAAGATAAAACTGCCTGAGGGAGTCTGTCAATCAGATGCAACCATGGTAACAGAGGAAACTGCAAAATGGCCATAATTCTGCAACTTTGCCCAAAATGAGGACAAAACCACCCTGTATCCAATACAGTACATACACTGGGTTTTGCAGTGGCATGAAGAAATGCCTTATGGAGTTGGCCCAGTTTGGGAGGTAGCAGAAACAACATCTCAGTGGGTTTTGCAGGAAGAATAGGAGTTTGCTGACAAATTTCATGCTTCCTTTGTAGACAATGGGGAAGTACCAGAGGGCACGGAGCAGGATGATAAAGTGAGGAGCTCTATACTAGGGAGGGTGGATTTGCCGCAGAGGAGGGGTGGGCAGAGGGCCAACGCAGGGGAGGGGACCACTTAGAAGAATGCCACATTGTTTTCAGACGGAATTTGCAGGCTCACTGGGAATGCTGGGTTGGACCCTACACCAAAAATTACATGGAACAAGAACTTCTGTGATAATGCTAAGCATATGTGAGACTGTGATGATCCTAACACCGGAACTTTTTGATAGAAAACCAGTGATCACTGCAGGGAGTTACTACCATCTCCCATCCAACATGTGTTACCGTGACTGCTGCTAATGTGTTGAAAAAATAAAAACAGACAATGGAGGCCTGGCAAGGTGGCTGAGGAAATCACACGTGTGAGAGATGGGCTGACGGAAAAGTCCAAAACCCCTTCAAGGAGCATCCGCGCCATTCCAAGGTTTCCAGAGCTTCAGAGCCATGGACTGTCTACTCCTGTTTCTCTGTAACCCCCGACAACCCCAGTTTTAATTTCCATTCTCTTTCCCCCTTATCCATTGACTATTTCATTTATTTTTGACTCAAATATGCCAGGCATACTTGAGAGCTGAGATGCACGGTGAGGTAAGTAGAGCCAGCACCATCTCATACCGTCGCTCCTGTCTTCCAGTGAGGGAGAGAGCCAGTAACCACACAGCTGGCGAGGGACGTACAACTGGGACACATACACCCAAGGAGACGCCAGGTGCCTCTGAAGGCTGAGAGTAGACATGTCCTGCCCATCACACCTTCCTCGCCTGTGTCAGAGCTACATCTAAAAGCTAGTTCCTGGCCAGGTGCAGTGGCTCATGCCTGTAAATCCCAGCACTTTGGGGAACCGAGGCGGGTGGATCACAAGTTCAGGAGTTCGAGACCAGCCTGGCCAATATGGCGAAACCTCATCTCTACTAAAAATGCAAAAATTAGCCGGGCATGGTGGCATGCACCTGCAATCCCAGCTACTTGGGAGATTGAGGCAGGAGAATCGCTTGAACCCAGGAGGCGGAGGTTGCAGTGAGCTGAGATCATGTCACTGCACTCCAGCCTGGGTGAAAGGCGAGATTCCATCTCAAAAAAAAAAAAAAAAATCTAGAATTCCTAATTTCCATCATATTCACTCTGCTTCATTCATTTTTCAGTTTATTTGTTTGTTTATTCATTTGCTTGTACCTTTGTTCACCTGCCAATTCATTCTTTTAACGTTCAATCAGTTATTCATCCATTAGCTACACACAGGGCAGGCACAGAAGATACAGCCCTCTTGTCTCAGCTCAGCTACAAGGCACAGAGGCATAACAAGGCTAAGGAACATTGCACAGGAGTCATAAACAGGTGCTACGGGCACACTGGCCAGTGAAAGCTGACCTGGTGTGGGGGGGCTCGATGAAGGCTCTGCAGAAGAGGCCCTGACAGGTGCCAGGGAATCACTTCCATAATATGCAACACACACACACACGCAAACCTGATCACATCCATAATATGCAACACATGCTCACACGTTCCATGTGACGTGCAGACAGGACCCCTGCCCCATGGAAGTCAGAGTCAAAACGGGGAGTAGAGAGGAAGCAAAGGCTGCATCTTGTGTCAAGTGCCACGGAGGGAATAGCCAAGTACTGCGGCGTCTCGGGGGCCTTCTATGGAGAAGGTGGTGGCTTCAGGGCCTGGCGCCTGCAGGAAAAGAACCGGGGGAAGCACCTTGCAAGCACGGAGAGAAACTGTGGAAAGTTACAGAAACTGTCAGGAAGCCAGTGGGCTGGAGCAAAGGGTATCATCAGATGAAGTCAGCAGCTTGGGCAAAGCACTGCAGGTGGAGGGAAACTTTTTAAATTTTTTCCTGTATGTGTCAAGAAGCCACTGAAAGCTTTCAGAAGACTTTTTATTGACAGGATTCTATTTTTATCTTTTTTTAAAATTTATTTTATTGCATTTTAGGTTTTGGGGTACATGTGAAGAACATGCAAGATTGTTGCATAGGTACACACGTGGCAGTGTGATTTGCTGCCTTCCTCCCCATCACCTATATCTGGCATTTCTCCCCATGCTATATCTTTAAAGAAGTATACTGGTTGGGCCCTCAAGCCCATAGAGGGGTCATATTGCAAGGAGAAAAGACCGCCCTTTCCTCGGCCGGGCGCAGTGGCTCACACTTGTAATCCCAGCACTTTGGGAGGCCAAGGCAGGCAGAACACGAGGTCAGGAGTTTGACACCAGCCTGACCAACATGGTGAAACCCCATCTCTGTTGAAAATACAAAAATTAGCCAGGCACAGTGGTGCGCGCCTGTAATCCCAGCTACTCGGGAGACTGAGGCAGGGGAATCACCTGAAAGCAGGAGGCGAAGGTTGCAGTGAGCTCAGACTGTATCACTTCACTCCAGCCTGGGCGACAGAGCGAGAATCTGTCTCAAAAAAAAAAAAAAAAAAGAAAGAAAAGGAAAAAAAGAAAGCGAAGAAAAGACCACCCCTTCCTCTAAGTGAAGAGGCAGATTCCAACCCTTGGCCAGGCCGCCATGCAGGGCAGAAGGTGCCCTGATTCTAGCTGCTGCAGATGCTGGGGGAAGGCAACTGAAACCAAAGAGGTGGCCATACTGACGGGTATGAGGGAAAGAACTGCAGATAACTTCCGAAGAAACAGCTGGTGGGCTCTGATGTGCATGGGTGGGGAGGTGAGGGAAAGGGACTGCTGTATGCTCCATGCATCTTGGTTCTATTATCTTTGTGGCCCACGTGCAAGCTTTCAGCTCTACAGAAATGCTAAACAACTACAGATTTCCCATCGTACGTATGCCAGAGATCAAATGCTTCCCAGAAATTCTTGGTTGTTCTGTCTTCTGCACGCATGCAATGGTGCAATGAGGTCTCCCTTCCGAGATGCACAGGGCTCTCTGCAGGGTCAAATTCCAGAGCCGGGATTCCCGAGTCAAAGCGTGAATTGACCTATCATTGTCTTAACTCTGACAAATTACCCTCCTGGGTGGGGGTGGGGGAGCACTGTACCATTTTACACTCCTCTTTTAGCAAAATATGAGAAGGTCTGTTTCACCCCAGCTTCAGCAAAAGAGGGTGTTCTCCAGTTTGTGGGGTTTTGCCTGATATCGACAAGTGACATACAATATCTTGCTGTTGTTTTAACTGTAATTTCTGTTACCACGAGGTTCACAGTGTTTTCATGTGGTTAGGCCATCTGAATTTCTATGAGCTCTCTGACCCCACCCATTTTTCTTTTGGATATTTGTGGTCTTTTTCTTATAAACTTCTAGGATGCAAGAACTATTTGGGATCTGAATTGGAAATATTTCTCCCAGTTTGGTATATTGCTTCTGAGTTTGCATGCTTTCTTAGAAATTTTATTTTATTTATTTATTTATTTATTTAGCCATGTAAAAGTTTTTGCTTTGATATAGTCACATTTATCAAAATGTTATGGTGGCAAAGAATCCTATATGAGCTGCTAAAAAGGAATGGGATGGGGGAGGTGGTTCTTTGGTCCAGATTTAGAGAGATCTCCAAATGTATCATGAAGTGGAAAAGGCAAAAGTACATAGTTTACCCCTTTTTCTCCATGAAAGAAAGTGGGCATGTATGCTCTTATTTGTTTATATTTTCATAAAGGAACTATGATAGGTTATTTTATATGTCAGCTTGGCCAAGCTCTGGTGCTGAGTCATTCGGTTAAACACTAGTCCAGATGTTGCTGTGGCTGTCCTTTTTAGATATGATTCATATCTACAATAAACAGACAGGGTTAAGCAGATTATCCTCCGCACTGCGGAGGGCCTCATCCAGTCAGTCAAAGGCCCTCAGAGCAAAGACTGTGGTTCCCCAAGTAGAATGAATTCCTCTCAGGACTGTGACACAGAAAGCCCACCTGAGCTTCTAGCCTGAAGAATTCAGACTGACAAATGCAACTTCCTCATCTACTGAACCTCCAGCCTCCCTGCTGCCCTGCAAATATCATACTTGCCAGCCCCCACAATCAGGTGAGTCCATTCTTTAAAAACAAAAAAATCAGGCTCTGCTGGGCGTGGTGGCTCATGCCTATAATCCCAGCACTTTGGGAGGCCAAGGTGGGAGGATCACAAGGTCAGGAGATCGAGATCATCCTGGTTAACACAATGAAACCCCACCTCTACTAAAAATACAAAAAATTAGCTGGGCCTGGTAGCATGTGCCTGTAATCCCAGCTACTCAGGAGACTGAGGCAGGAGAATTGCTTGAACCCGGGAGGTAGAGGTTGCAGTGAGCCGAGATTGCACCATTGCACTCCAGCCTGAGTGACAGGGCCAGACTCAGGCCCCCCCCCAAAAAAAAATCAGGTGTGCTCTCCCCACCGCACCCCCCGTCTGTATCTTCCTTTCCTCTCATTGGTTCTGTTACTCTAGAGAACCCTGATTAACACAGGAACACTTGGAGGACTCAGAAAAAAAAAAAAAAAAAAAAAAAAAGTTGATAAGTAAATGTCTAAAGGAGCTGGGATTTTCTGGAACACTATTTTGAGACACAGTGTACTACATTTGGAGAATAATGGTATGATTTATAAACACTGGGAAGTTGACATTAGAATATGATTTGGACTGTAGATAAGTTAACGTCACCTTATCTTGGTGTCAAAATGTGTTAAATTTGAGGTACCACAGACCTTGTATTTGGAAGCATTGAGAAAGTTGCATATTTTGTGGAAGTGTAGCTAAGACGAGAGGTTTGGAGAGCAAGATTAATCTGGAGTTATCACCTGGGGGTGATCACTGAATTCATAAAGGTGAAATAATAGGGAAGAGAGAATTGAGTGGAGCGAATGAGAGAATGTTGGGAAATGCCTGTGAGAGAGAGAACTGGCAAAGGCTAAGAAAAAATGGTCAGGCAGAAGGAGAATTAGGATCTTGCCTTTTCAGCAAACTAGAATAGGACTCTGCAGAGTCAGGGAGTGCTCAGCAATGGCAAATGCTGCAGAGAGGCAGAGGTGTGGGGGAGCTTTAATAAGGCATTATCACTGGCTTTGGAAAGAATTGTTTTACTAGAGCATGGTAGGTGCTGAAGCCCAATTTAAGGAATCTTGGAGTGACTTTGGAAAAAGCATGAATAGGAGGTCCTTCCCATCCCTGGCTAGAGCATTGTTAATAATAGAAAAGAGAGATTTCATGACAGTTTAGAGGAGGAAAAGGCTCCGATTTCCTTTTTTTAATCTTTACATTTTACTCAACACAGGGAAACTCTTTGCCTCCAAACCCAAGAGCTATGTTTGTTTGTTTGTTTGTTTGTTTATTTGTTTTCTTTTTTAAGGGCATGGGCAAATCGAACATGCTTAAGTAGAAGAAAAGAAGCAGAAAAGAAGGGATGATGGAGAGGGAAAGATACTTTCTTTTTGTTTTTTAATAGAGATGGGTTCTTGCTCTGTTGCCAGGCTAGAGCAGAGTGGTGCAATCACAGCTCACTGTAGCCTCAAACTCTTGGGCTCAAGAGATCCTCCCACCTCAGCCTCCCAAAGTACTGGGATTGTAGGTGTGAGCCACTGTGCCCAGACCTACTACTAAATTCACTGGAACGCTAGGTGATTCTTAAATGTTAGCCTAGGCCGGGTGCAGTGGCTTACATCTGTAATCCCAGCACTTTGGGAGGTCAAGGCAGGTGAATCACCTGAGGTCAGGAGTTTGAGACCGGCCTGGCCAACACAGTGAAACCCCGTCTCTACTAAAAATACAAAAATTAGCTGGGCGTGATGGTGGGTGCCTGTAATGCAAGCTACTCAGGAGCACACTGAGGCAGGAGAATCGCTTGAACCTGGGAGGTGGACGTCGCAGTAAGCCAAGATTATGTCATTGCTTTGCAGCCTGGGAGACAAGAGAGAAATTCTGTCTGAAGAGAGAACAAGAGAACGAAAAGAAAGAGAGAGAGAGAGAGAGAGAAAGGAAGAGAGGGAGAGAGAAGAAAAGAAGGAAGGAAAGGGAGAAAAGGGAAGGAAGAATGGGAGGGAGGGGAAAGAGAGAGAGAGAAAGAAAGAGAAAGAAAAAAAGAGAGAAAGGAAAGGAAAAAAAGGTAGTCTGCATCAGAATCCCTGCAGGACTTGTTAAATTGCAGACTTCTTGACCTCAGCCCCAGAGTTTCTGGTTTCTGTTCAGCAGAAACTGGGTGCATCCTAAGAACTGGCCTTTCTAACAAGTTCCAAGGCAATGCTGATGCAGTTGACCTGGGAGTCACAATTTGAGAGCCTCCACCTCAGAAAAGTGAAAAATGTAGAATGTAGGTTGTGGGCCAAGGTGTGCCTTGGGAGAGAGAAAAGGCACATCTTTTTCAGGAGATGACCAGAAATGAAAAAAGAAAGGATGAATAAAAATATACAACATTTTGAAGTAGGGTTAGAACAGCAATGATAGTCACTAGAATTGGTGAATTATGTACAAGAGTCTCGAAAATTGTCACTGTAGATTGTGAAATTGTGACAAGATGGACAGGTAGAGATGACACTGTGAGTCCAGTGCTGAAACCATCCAGGGAGGTNAAAAAAAAAAAAAAAAGTGAGTACAGTAATTGTGTGTGGGAAGGATGAGGGAAGGGTGGAAATGGGAATTCTCAGTTTAGGCCTTGTTATAGTTAGAAACTTTAAGCCACGTAAATATCTCACCTACTCAAAACAGAAAGTAGAATTTGGGGCAGCATCAACTTTTAGGAATAAAATAAAATAAATGCTACATAAATTAAGCAATAAAGGTTATTCATTTTATATAAATTTAAGATACAGAAAAAAGAGAATTATCCAGGTTTATTCAAAAGATGAACTGCTGAGGAAGAAGACATTTTTTAAAAGCACTGAGATGCAATTCTTTTAAACATGAACCTTTATACCATATTTTAAAGCTATATGATATTCTACAAATCTGGTGTATCCTTCATGCATTTGACAGAAGGTTTGATTCCTACCCTGACCCCACCAGGCAGGCAAACATAACTTGTAGTGGTCTGTAAAGGGGCCAGGCCATGACCTGGGCTGAAGTGGGCAGCCTGTGGCTTGGAAGACTTTCCAGGGAACAGGTGGTACGTCCCCAAAACACTTCACTTTGTGTCCGAGGATTCAGAGATGTCCAGGGTAAACCGACACTTTCAAAACCAACTCTAAATGTTTGTTTGCTTGCTTGCTTGTTTTTTATTTTTGAGAAGGAGTCTCACTCTGCCGCCCAGGCTGGAGTGCAGTGGCACGATCTTGGCTCACTGAAACCTCTGCCTCCTGAGTTCAAGCGATTCTCCTGCCTCAGCCTCCCGAGACGCTGGGACTGCAGGTGCATGCCACCATGTCCAGTTAATTTTTTGTATTTTTAGTAGAGATGGGGTTTTACGGTGTTCGCCAGAATGGTCTCGATCTCCTGACCTCATGATCCTCCCTCCTTGGCCTCCCAGAGTGCTGGTATTACAGGTGTGAGCCATCTCACTGGCCCCCAACTCTAACTGTTTAACAAAAACTAAGAATCATGCATAACAAGAGCTTCATCATGGACATACACATCGTTTTACAGGAAACTCAAACCCTAAATACATGTAATCTCCTTTGTTGCAGGGAACTTCCTCCCTGTTAGTCTGAAGAAAAGTATTACCATCTGGGACACATTCCTCTCACTTTCAGGAGAAGGGGCTTTACAGAAGGGTCTTTATTTACACTAGCAGCACCCCACTATGCACCTGCTGCATTTGTGAGACATGGGCTTTCTGGGCCACTCCACTGACTGCTGAGCCGGCACCTGATGACATTTCTTCAAGCAAGTTGCCTTAGCTGATCCATCTACTGCTCCACACCCGAGGTGGGGTGGGGAGGGGTGTCCTCTGATGGAAGGTCAGTGCCACAGAGAAACACTGGCCACTCAGAGTGACAAGTGCCCTGCTAAAAGAAACTGCATGCACAGCATTAGAGAGCCAGGTAAACTCATGTGAGGAGTCTGTGTTTGGGACTAAACACACACACGCGCATGCGCACACACACATGCCTGTGTTGAATCCCAGCTCTGTTACATCACTTTCTGGAGGTTGCTTCCCTTTGCCAAGGCTGCCTTTCCCTACATTAAGTGGGAACGATACGATTCCACCATAAAGAACGGTCATGAAATCCAAATGCAGTGATGAGCCCTAAGGCTACAAGTGTCAGTACTGTAGGTAGTAAGCGCTTACTAAATGCTGGCTCCTCCTCCGTAACTGATGGGAGTATTAGGAGCCATATAGATCTCTGGATAGTTCTTGAAAGCTGTCTCTAGAGGCTGTGTTTGGCAACATGTCACATGAATCTCTTGAATGAAATTCCCCTGACCCTTAGGTCTTTCAGGAGTAATGCCAGGGTCCTTCCTGTGAGCCTCTCAGCCAAGTGGGGCTAGTGGAGAGCAGAGATGGGCCTTGGCTAGTAGGGAGCAGGACACAAGCACAGCCCTGCGGTAAGGCAGACAGGGCTCCCTGCCAAGGTCGTCTGCTTACCGCACCAAGGCCCCTTCTACCCCTGTAAGCTCACCTGGCCCCGGGAACACAGGAGAGCTGGTGCTCCCAGAGGAAACAACCGGGGACAGAGCCCTGCGAGCCCCCTTCAGGGAGACAGTTCTGGGGCATTCTATATGGCTCCAGGCACCCCCAGGCTCACAGTGTCGACCCTGCTAATGCCCCCCAGGGACTACTTTTCCTGTCCCACATCCCCCCAGCTCCTCACACCTGCTTCCTTGTCCTGGGCTCTGCTTCTGGGCTAAAGACACCCCCAGTGTGGAGAGCTGTTTGGAATGCAAGAGAAGACCGAGGACTTGAGGCCCCTGCTGTCACTTCACTTACATCCCCAGGAGCGCAGGCCACTGCCCGTCAAATCCTGTCCCCGTGAGGCAAGATGATGACGGCGGTCGCAGTGGACACTTATTCCCGTCAGACACCGACCTGAGCACCTTATTATTAACTATTTTAATTCTCACACCAACCCCACAAATTACTATGACTGTCTTTGTTTTCCAAATAGGGAAACCGAGGCACGAGAAGCTAACTTTCCGAGGCTGCCCAGCTGGTAAGCAGCAGAGCCAAGCTTCCCGCTTGGCCAGCGAGCTCCAGAGTCCCTGTCCTCAAATCAGAAGCTGCATGGCACAGTGACGCCAAGAAAACAACCTGGAGGGCCCAGGCTGGCAGAAGTCGGGGGGGGGGGCAAGGACAAGGAGGAAGCCAAAAGCTAAGAACAAAGTCAGACGGACACCGAGGCAGAAGCCGGGAAAGCAGAGCATGGTCACCAATTGTTGGGGACATGCTCTGAGTGAGAGGGTTTGAGAACTGCCACTCGCGGGCCGGGGACTGCTCGCTCTAAAGGTGTCTCAGGCTGAAATCCAGCTAGACCTCTGCTCCAAGTCAGGGGCTGCGGCACAAAACACGGATCTTTGCTCTTTCTGTCCACAGCAGCCCTCAGCCCACCCCAAGACAGCAGCAGAGAAGCGACCCAGGTAGGGGCTGCGGTCAGTGGGTGGAGCCTCTGGTTTCCTAGGGAAGTCAGACCTGCTGGTTGCCATTTTCTCCATAAATTTCTCCCATGAAAGTCAAATATCTGCATTAACTAAATTTTTGATATTTTATGGATTGGTTCCACAAAAAAAGCACTTAAACAGCCCTTTCTGCTGACTTCCAAATTCCTATCTCACCTCCCTCTCATCTTCAATTAAAGTTTATCATCCTCTGTGTAAACCAAGAAGGTGTATGGTGACATTATTTAGTGAGTTTTATTTTATTTTAAATTATAAATAACAGCAAACTTCAAAAAATGCTTCCATTTCACAGTTATTCCTTTTCAAGATTTTTGGCCATAAACTAAAGCTAAAGCCAACCTCCAAAAGGCACAAGTGACATCTTAAACAAAAGCGCTGACCAAAGCGAGCCCTCCCCAGCTTCTTGGGGCATAAATTGGAATTTTACGCCATAGGCCAAGAGTTAAAACTATACCTTCCGATTTGCTTCCAATGTGATCTGTAATTCACGGTCCAAAGAAAAGTTTGGATTCATGCCAGAACAGCCTCACACACACAGCCATCTGCAAAGTCCCAAGAAGCCCTGTGTAAATGCAACCCAAAACTTACCCTTCCACGTTCTCAAGATTTCTAAAAGAAGAAACAATTTCCTGTCTCATACATGGTTTCCCTCCGTTCCCTCCCCCCTCCCCCTGCCCCTTCCCCTCCCTTCCCTTTCCTCTCCCTCCCCCTTCCTTCCCTTCCCTTCCTCTTCCCCTTCCCTTCCCTTCCTGTCTTGTATGTGGTTTCCCCCTCTCTCTCCCTTGTTTTCTTTCTTTCTTTTTCTTTCTTTCCTTTCTTCTCTCTTTTCTTTCCTTCTTTCCTTCCCTTCCCCTTCCTTCTCTTCCTTCCTTCCCTCCCTCCCTGCCTTCCTCCTTTTCTTCCTTCCTTTTTTTGAGACAAGATCTCACTTGGTCACCCAGGCTACAGTGCAGCCTCACCGTTCCATCTCGCTGTCTTGGACTCATGAAATCCTCCTGCCTCAGCCTCCTGAATAGCTGGGACTATAGGCATATGCCATTGTGCCTGGTTAACTTTATTTTGTTTTATTTTTGGTAGAGATAAGGTCTCGCTGTGTTGCCCAGGCTGGTCTCCAACTCCTGGCCTCAAGCAATCCTCCTACCTCAGACTCCCAAAACGGTGGAATTACAGGTGTGAGTCACCCTGGGCCTATGGCATCTTAATTTTTAAATTTTTCATCTCTTCTATTTTTTCTACATGAGGTCATTATTTTATTTAACATATATACACATAGTCACAAAGAGACTTAGGACTTCAGAATCAGAAAATGAATTAAAAAAAATACAATGTCCTGCTACAAGAAAATAATTTTTACCTAAAAAATCATGGAGAAATGGGCTGGGTGTGGTGGTTCAAGCCTGCAATCCTAGCACTTTGAAAGGCCAAGGTGGGCAGATCGCAAAGTCAGGAGATCAAGACCAGCCTGACCAACATGGTGAAACACCGTCTCTACTAAAAATACAAAAATTAGCCCAGCATGGTGGCGTGTGTCTGCAGTCCCAACTACTCAGGAGGCTGAGGCAGGAGAATTGCTTGAACCTGGGAGGCAGAGGTTGCAGTGAGCCAAGATCACACCACTGCATTCCAGCCTGGGTGACACAGCGAGACTCCGTCTTAAAAAACAAAAAATAAAAATAAATCATGGAGAAATGGCTGGGTGCCCATGCCTGTAATACCAGTACTTTGGGAGGCCGACGTGGGTAGATCACGAGGTCAGGAGTTTGAGACCAGCCTGACCAGCATGATGAAACCCGTCTCTACTAAAAATACAAAAATTAGCCAGGTGTGGTGCAGTGCTCCTGTAATCCCAGCTACTCAGGAGCCTGAGGCAGGACAATCACTTGAACATGGGAGGCGAAGGTTGCAGTGAGCTGAGATCTCGCCACTGCACTCCAGCCTGGGCAACAGAGCAAGACTCCAATAACAACAACAAAAAATCATGGAGAAAGAAAGTGCTAGAAGGCGATGGACAGAAGTTACTGTGATTGAAGAGAAGATAAGGGACTAACTGGGCAAAGCATTCACATGAAGTCCGTCATCACCCAGAAGGTTCGTCGTGAGTCTACACTGGCTCGCAAACACAGCAGCAGCTGCAACATTGGCTGCTCTTTCACTGGCAGGGTAAGGCGTGTAGACACAGTGTATCTGAGAGGCAGGGATCAGTCAGATTTTTAATTTCTCTCCTGCAGCCCAGAGTCTTGTACTGGGAGACGAAGCTTCCATTTGCTGTCATGGCGTTCCAGCAGACGCAGAGAGTCAGGTAAAACAAATACACAGGGGCACCACCTGGGATGTGTGGGGAGTATTGTCAGACTCTGCGTCAAGGTGCAAGGGGTGGGTGGGCTTACCAGAGTGAGAGGATATCTAGAGGGAATACATGTCTAACCTTGCACTCGGGCTTGAAAAAACATCAGCTTTAAGTGCTGAATTCTGAATGCATTTATTGGATCCAAAAATGTCTGCGTAGGTCTTCAGTGTGCCAGGCACTGTTCTCAGTCTGGGGGTGCAGCAGTGAATAAAACTGTCAAATAAACTTCACACAGTGAGAGGGTAAGAGACTTAATGCACCCCATAGGGCATTAGAAGGTGGTAAGCCGGGGAAATGAAAACGGGGGAGGGTTGGGACAGGCAGCGGCAATGTGAATGGGTCTGGCCTCACTGAAATGTCAACAGAACAAGAAGAGAGCCAGAACCACAGAAAGTTCCGACTGAGGCAGCGGCGAGGAGGAGTGTGGCTGGAGCTGAGCTGGCGAGGAAAATCCAGGAAGGCTGGCTCAGGAGTGGGAGGGGGTGGTTGCAGATGGGGGAGTTGGCTTTTAGCCAGAGAGAATGTGGAGTTTTTGGAGCATTTCCAATACAGGAGTGACAGAATTTGGAATGAGCTTTGAAAGGTTCACAAAAGTAGCTCAGAAGAAGTGGGGTTATGTGGCTTCTGCAATGTGACCCAAGATTTGACACAACCCGGAGAAAACTCCAGCCCCAGTAGGAAAATGGCCAAAGGCCATAAAGAAGTCACACAAGAATTCACAGAATATTTTCAGCCCCATGGTATCATGTGAGTAAACCCACACAGTTCAATTTCAGCACCAGGTGGGAACCTGCCTCCTATAAGTTAAATGAGATAAACGAAAATGTAATCATGATGTTGTTCCCTTTCACAGAAATGTGGCCTAACTTCTGAAATCTAATGAAATAACTTCACTTTGGCCAACAGGATCACTCAGCAACTGAGGCCTAATTTGAGGCCCTAACTCAACTATCTCATCAACTGCAGTTGCAATTAACAAAAAGTCCAGTAGGCAGAGCAGGGCCTGGACGATAAAGGTCTCACGCCTCGCCTGGGGCTGCCGTCGCTATTCCAGTGTCTTCCCCCCAGACCCCTCGGAGGTTCACAGACTGTCACACGTGCACACAACTCCAGCCACCTGCAAAACCAGCTCCCGTCAGGAAATGCGTGTGCTCTTTCCTACACAGTACAGTGAAAAGCAAAATCCTAACGTACTTCCCCATATAAAAAAAAAATAATAAAATGAGAAGACTCAGTTTTCTGTCTACACAACTGCAAAGACAAAAAGTCAGAGATGTGAACTCCAGACTGTTAACATATCTACTGAAATAAACGGAGCAGTTTCATCAGGAATGTGTACAAGCTATATTGCATACATATTGGCATCAATCATGAATAAATGAATTTTGGCTTTTTGCATTTCATGTATGGGACTTATTTACATGGCATATTGGCAAACTGGAATGTAAACTAATAATATAAATGATATTGCAAATTGGAGGCATCCCCAAGCTGCCAGAAATAGGAAGAAGGCAGTGTTTAAGTTTCTTCCAGTATGAAAAACTTATAGTGATAACCCAACTAATTCACAGTAAGGAGGAGAAGACGGAACACTAACCTTTAATAAATTCATAGGAGCTGGCCGGGCGCGGTGGCTCAAGCTTGTAATCCCAGCACTTTGGGAGGCCGAGGCGGGTGGATCACGAGGTCAAGAGATCGAGACCATCCTGGTCAACATGGTGAAACCCCGTCTCTACTAAAAATACAAAAAATTAGCTGGGCATGGTGGTGCGTGCCTGTAATCCCAGCTACTCAGGAGGCTGAGGCAGGAGAATTGCCTGAACCCGGGAGGCGGAGGTTGCGGTGAGCCGAGACTGCGCCATTGCACTCCAGCCTGGGTAACAAAAGTGAAACTCCATCTCAAAACAAAAACAAAAAAAAAATAAAAAATAAAAAAATAAATTCATAGGAGCTGCTTTCCCTGTTCTGCAGGTGCTGAAAACCAACTTATGCCTCCTACAGGCATCTCTGCTTAAGGGCCTCCCATATCCTGAAATACAGATACTACCAACCAAACTATAAATTAGATTGCTTTCTATTCCTATTTCTATTAACCACTTCTCTAAAATTTGCTAAAATTTGCTTATAAAACTAAACTTGGTGTCTTTTAAGAAATGGAAATTTTCAACTCTAATTTGAGTTCTTCAATAACTATTTCTCTGTTTCAATAACTATTTCTTCTTACGTTAATTTTGGCTCTATTATTTATAAACTAAGCCATTTTCATTTAAATCTTCAAATACATTGGCATAAGGTTGCTGATTAGGTCTGAAATCTTTTTTATATCATTGTCCTTTTTATTTCTCCATTATTCAAGTTTCTTCTCTTTTATTGTCATCAATAACAGGTGTGTGTACTTCTAACCCTTTTCAAAGAATTTCTGATTGCCTCTATTGTTTCTTGGATTTCAATTTCATTCTTTTCCTTTAATCTTAAATTGCTCTTTTTGTGAATGTATGCATTTACTTTGATTAACAATTTCAAAGGGAAATTTATCTCTGATGTTTGTGAGATGTGAAAAGTAACTGAAAACTGCAAAAACAAACAAAAAACTCCTAGAAGCTCCCACCAAAAGTTTGCAATAATTATTACTATTTCATAAGAGAGGTTGGGTGTGGTGGTTCATGCTTGTAATCCTAGCACTTTGGGAGGCTGAGTTGAGCAGATCACCTGAGGTCAGGAGTTCAAAGACAGCCTGGCCAACATGGCAAAACGCTGTCTCTACTAAAAATACAAAAAATCCGCTGGGCATGGTGGTGTGTCCCTGTAATCTTAGGTATTTGGGAGGCTGAGGCAGGAGAATCACTTGAACTCGGGAGGCGGGGATTGCAGTAAGCCAAGATCACACCACTGCACTCTAGCCTGAGCAACAGAGTGAGACTCCATCTAAAAAAATGTACTTATATATTTCATAAGAGGTAAGAGAACACATCAACGCAGTCACATGTCACTTAATGATAAAAATACATTCTGAGCAATGCAAATGGTAATTTCATCACTGTGCAAACCTCACAGAGTGCACTTACACTAACCTAGATGGCACAGCCTACTACACACCTAGGCTGTGTGGTACAGTCAAGTGCTCCCAGACTACAAACCTGCACAGCATGTTGCCGTACTGAACACTGTAGGCAACTGTACCACAATGGTAAGTATTTGTGCATCTAAACGTAGAAAAGGTGCAGTAAAATGTGATATAATTCCTTTTTAGATGAAGTCTCGCTCTATCATCCAGGCTGGAGTACAGTGGTGTGATCTCCACTCACTGCAACATCTGCCTCCTGGGTTCAAGCCATTCTCCTGCCTCAGCCTCCTGAGTATCTGGGATTACAGGGACATGTCACCATGCCCAGCCAATTTCTGTATTTTCAGCAGAGATGGGGTTTCACCATGTTGGCCAGGCTGGTCTCGAACTCCTGACCTCAGGTGATCGCCTGCCTCGGCCTCCCAAAGTGAAAATGCGATATAATCTTAAGGGACCACTGCCTTATATACCGTCTGTCATCAATGGACCATTATAGACGTCACTACACAGCACAAGACTGTATTGTATTCATTCAACAGATGACGTGTGAGTCTTCAGCATGAGCAATACGCTGAATTAGGAACTGAGGATATGCAAGATAAAAGTTTATAACCCAAGAATGAAACAGAAATGAAAAATTACAAGTAATAAGATGATTAACAATATCAACAGTAACTAACAGTAGTTTCTTGGTTACTTACCATATGCTAGGTAATGTTCTAAGTATGCCATATGAAGGTTATTTATTTTATTTATTTTATTTTGAGACAGGGTCTCATTCTGTCACCCAGGCTGGAGTGCAGTGATTGCAATCACTGTAGCTTCAAACTCCTGGGCTCAGGAAATACTCCCATCTCAGCCTCTCACATAGCTGGGACTACAGGCACATGCCACCACACACAGATATATATATATATATTTGTAGAGATGGGGTAGCAGGTCTTACTTTGTTGCCTAGGCTAGTTTCAAACCCCCGGTCTCAAGCTATCCTCCTGCCTCCACCTCCCAAAGTGCTTGGACCATAAGCATGAGCCACCACATCCAACTAATTTTATTTTCTGCAGATGGGGTCTTGCTGTGTTGTCCAGGCAACAATGTACTGGCACAATCATAACTAACTATAACCTTGAACTCCTGGGCTCAAGTGATCCTCCCACCTCAGCCTTCACAGTAGTTGTGACTACACGTATGTGCAACCATACTGGGCTAATTTTTAAATTTTTTGTAGAGATGGGGTCTCACTAAGTTGCCTGGGCTGGACTCTAACTCCTGGCTTCAAGCAATCCTGCCTTGGCCTCCCAAAGCACTGGGATTACAGGTGTGGGCCACTGCACCTGGCTTCATATGAAATTTAATCCTCAAAAGATCCCATGCAGAATGATGAGGGTAACATTGTTCTCCCCACTTTACAGATGAAATCCCCAGGAATGAAGGCAATTAGAGGTAGCAGGTGGGTGGTGCACCATGCAAATCATTATTAATAGCCACGAGCACATTACACAGAGTCTTAGTTTTGACATCAATGGAAGTTTTATCATGTTTTTTTGTTTTTTTTTGAGACGGAGTTTCACTCATGTTATCCAGGCTGGAGTGCAATGGCGCGATCTCGGCTCACCACAACGTCCGCCTCCTGGGTTCAGGCAATTCTCCTGCCTCAGCCTCCTGAGTAGCTGGGATTACAGGCACGCGCCACCATGCCCAGCTAATTTTTTGTATTTTTAGTAGAGACGGGGCTTCACCATGTTGACCAGGATGGTCTCGATCTCTTGACCTTGTGATCCACCCGCCTCGGCCTCCCAAAGTGCTGGGATTACAGGCTTGAGCCACCGCGCCCGGCCTGTTTTATCATGTTTTTGACAGTCAGCAAAGCAGATCAGGTACTGTGATTAGGCACTCGGCTTCTTCCTGCTTACGAGATGACATTCTGAAGCCCTTCGGTCTCATTGCCCGGCTGCCTCCGCTCCTTCACGTAGCCACTCCCCTGTCATCTGTCTGATGTGCGTCGCCAGCTCATTCATCACCTGGCAGATTTACTCACTCACTCGTCACGCGGCCACTGATGAGCCTGTCCTTCCGCATTCATCCCCACTCTGGCTGCCGCTCACTCTGACAACCACCACCTGTCACTGTTTGCCAGCCACACCAACACTTTTCTCGGGAGCTGCCATTAGCTCTTTTGTCAGATTATTTAATTGCTTATTAATTTGCTTATTAACTTCCCTTCAGATACCTCTTAGAATTTTTTCTTCTTGTTCTCCTGTGCCGACCACTTGACTCGTTTGCTTATCACCTGATATTATTCACCCTTCATCATTTGACAGCTTTTCCGATTCTATTAATCAACATACACGGTGTGAATTCCATCTCTTATTTCTGTTAGGTTAAACCCATACAGATCTTGCTCTGTGCCAAGTGACTTAGACTTTGCATGAGGATGACACTTAAATTAGAGCATATTCAGGCCTGGCATGGTGGCTCATGCCCGTAATCCCAGCACTTTGGGAGGCCAAGGTGGGCGGATCACGAGGTCAAGAGATTGAGACAATCTTGGCCAACATAGTAAAACCCTGTCTCTATTAAAAAATACAAAAATTAGCTGGGTATGGTGGTGGGCACCTGTAGTCCCAGCTACTTGGGAGGCTGAGGAAGGAGAATAGCTTGAACCCAAGAGGTAGAGGTTGCAGTGAGCCCAGATCATGCCACTGCACTCCAGCCTGGTGACAGAGCAAGACTCTGTCTCAACA
>NW_016108021.1:456157-471553 GCF_001604975.1 Cebus imitator
AAAGAAAGAAAGAAAAAGAAAAAAAGAAAGAAAGAAAAAATTAGAGCATATTCACTATGGCACAGGAATTTCTGGAATAAAGTTCCCATTTCCTTTCAAAGGACAGAAAATGTGGGATGGCAGCAGCCTTTTAAAAGGTAATACACAGTAGCATTTTTTTAATGTTTAAAAATATATAAATAATTTACTCTCCCATTGCACAGAAAGGCAGTATGTTCTCTCCTAGGTGGTTGAAAAGGATTCTCTCTTTAGTATCTTGTAGACAGGAGCATTTGATGGGGACCCAGAAGAAAAGTCGAGACTAAGTCCTGCATGCAGAAGACAACTGGCCATGAAGAGGACTCACCCGCCGAACAAGAGCCCTGTGTGTCCGCCTGGGAAGGAGAGGAGCTCATTCCTGAAGGTCCCACCTGGACATGCTGTTTGCTTATGAATGCATGCACGTAGGTAGGTAGGTATGTAAATGAGTATATGCATGTACACATATACATGTGTGAACCTATGTCTATGGATGTGTGTATGTTGCATGGCAGTACGCACATATGTCAGGCTAACACTGACAGCACTTACGGTGCACAAGCCTCTGCAGTATGCTCCCCAGATGCAGTAGCTCATTCAGTCATTACAACAACTCCTGCAATAGAAATACCAATGGCCACTCAAATTCACTGGTTCCCATTTGCCTGGCTACGTTCTAAGCCTTGCCACCACGTGGGAGGTAGGATCTATCATTTTCCCATGGAACAAATGGATGAACTGAGCCTCACGGGGATAGAGTCACTCACACAATTGAGGAGTTCTATGATCCCCATGTTACCAGTGGGGAGACTGAGGCATCCAGAAGTTCAGAAACTTGCTTGAGGCCATACAATGAGTAAGAAATGGACCTGTAAGCACATCACACTGCTTTCCAGTAAGAAAATTACTTTCTGTAATACTTAATTTTACCAGCCAACTTGACTGAGTTAAGAGATACACAGAGAGCTGGTTGAGCATTATTTCTGGGGGTGTGTGTGTGGGGGGGTGTCTCCAGAAGAGGCTAGCATTTGAATCCATAGACTCAGTAGAGAAGATCACCCTCACCAATGTGGGTGCGCCTCATCCAATCCACTGAGGGCCCACATAGAACAAAAAGGCAGAGGAAGGGTGATGTCCCTCTCCCCTGGAGCTGAAACATCCACCTTCTGTCCTCGGCCAGCACAGCTTCTGCTTCTCCCACCTTCAGACTCCAGGACTTAACACCAGCAACTCCACCCCTCCTCCTGTTCTCAGGCCTTTGGGCTCTGACTGAATCACACCACCGGCCTTCCAGGGTCTCCAGCTTGGAGACAGCAGATCATGGGACTTCTTGGCCTTCACAAGTGCATGAACCAATTCCCATGATCAGTCTCCTGCATATCCCATTGGTTCTACTTCTCTGTAGAATCCTCCTAATACGCTTTCCTTTTAAGAATGTATAAAAAGACACACATATGTGTACACACATTCACAGCTCAATTAAGCTCCTTCTATCACGAGAGAATGAAGACACGTTCTAAGACACTGGGCGGCTGGGGGGAGGGGAGGGCCTGGCTCCAAAATAGATGTTTTGATGAAACCAGAGTAAATTCTTAGAAATTTTCTATGAGTCTCATGGTGATAAAAAGACAGTCTCTATGAAACATGCACACATTTCAATGATAGAAAAGGAAGAGATGAGAATAGCTAGTGACCAGAAGGAAACACACCAAGAGAAAAAGAGACTTCCCCAAAACAGAAAGGGAGACTGGCCCAGTTAAAATCTGAACTGGAAATAGTAAAGAGCAGGCCAGACACTGCAAAAAAAAAAAAAAAGAGAGAGAGAGAGAGAGAAACTGGTAAAAATATTTTCTGTAGAGCAGTATTTTGCATTTCCCCCCATTTTGCTAGATTTTTCTGTTTGCCCTCCAGATCCACCATACACCTTTACTGCTGCCTGGAGGCTGGTCTTAATGAGGCTTCCCTGTTTTCCACTGGGTTCAGGCTTGGGAGGCACTGAGGAGAGACTGGAGTGGGCAGGGGATGGCAACAGGGGTATTTGCTTCCTCTCTACTGGAAGGACCAGTGCCTGCATTCTCCCACCAAAGGCCACACCTGTCTCAGGCAGTCCTTTCCTATAAGTTCAGGTCTCACTCCAGACTCCAGAGCCACCGCCTCCCTGTGCTGCTGAGGTCCAGGAGCCAGGACAGCTCTCAGCTATGGCCAACCCTGACAGCTTCGCCATTTCTGCCCCCACCTTTGTGAACAGTCTCCCCATTAAACTCTCCATTACCCAATTTAAATATGTCACTTGCTTCCTGCTGGGCTACTGAGTGTGAAGTGATCCAGGCATCCCCCAGGACAGAGCCCCTGTAACATCATCTGTTTTATAAACTGTGGTTCTGGACACTAATGTGAGTTTTTAATGGTCCTGTTACTTTAAAAAAAAAAAAAAAAAGGTTAGAAACCAAGGATGAAGTTTAAATTGGAGAAGTATTCAGAAGAACGCCAAAAAAGGGACAGAGTGATACAAAAACAAAAAAACCCTCACACTTGGAAGATCAGAAGCTGAGATTTAAATGATTAATAATGCATGCTTCCAAAGAAAAACCCAGAACAAATTATTCTGTTCTCATCATGGAGTGAAACTAACACTGGCTTCAGACCTTTCCTCAAATTACTAATGCCAGGAAAACTGATTGCTCAAAATTTCTGAATCTAACCAAATTGCTCTTACATTGAAAGTAACAGATGGCTACTTTCATTTACACACGGTGGGAAATATATATCACCCATGTCCCCATGGTGAAGAGATGAATGAAAATTCAGAACCCAAGAGAGTTGAAGTCAGATAGTAAGCAAGCGATGGAGAGTGGGATGCCTGAGCTAAATAAGGGGTCTCACAAGGAGGAGGCTTTATAACCTGCGTTCCATACGTAAAATTAAAATGTGAAGGGGGGTTTAGATGCACAGAATTTTAAAATGTGAATTTACTCATTTTTCTATAAGGAACAGGTGTTAACATTGACTCTTTTGGGAGTCTCACTTACCTACAAGGCAATGTTCTCCATTTCAAGGGCAATGGTGGCCACCCAGGGGCTTACTTTTGTTGAAACCCATTTAACTCTATTCTTAAAACACGTGCATCTTGCTCTATGTGAGGATGAAATGATTTGTATCTTTGGTTTTGGTAATTTGATAAATGCAGGATTGAGGGTACTTCTGAAAAATCCATTTCTGGCCCAGAAATGAAGAAGATATGAAATGTATTTTTTTAAACATATTGATATGGAAGTTAAAAATAAGGTACCAAGGATAAGTACATCAGAAGATATTCAAGTCCTCTGCAGAAAAACATCAAAAACTCAAACAAAACACCCCATAAAAGACAAAAAAAATGGAGGGACATGGTATTCCATGGTCAAGGCCATGCAGGGTCACACAGATGTGAATTCTCCCTAAAATGATGTACATATATATAGAACACAATTCCAATAAAAATCCCAATTAGGGACTTTTCTTTTCATGAAATCCAACAAGCTGATTCTCAAGTCTCCATGAAAGAGCAAAGGGCCAAGAAGAGCCCAGACACCCTTAAAGGGACGAGAAAGCTGGGGGCCCTTCCTCCTCGCAGGTATCTTACTGTACAAGAACTACCAAAGCAGACCAAAGGGGCAGAATGGTGTGCCTAGAAACAGACACACAGAGACGCAGAAAGTTTATCTACGACAAAGTGGGTACTGCAGGTCACGGTAAAAAACAGGTTCTGGCGACGAGACAACTGGTCATGCATAAAAGAAGAAAAGAGAATTCCTGTCTCACAGCATATACAAAATTTAATTCCAAGTAGATTAAAGGATTAAATGTAAAAGGCAACACTTCTGAGTCTGTAGGGGAAAAAAAAAAAAACAGGCAAACGTTTTTACGACTTTGAGGTAGGGAAGGATTTCTTAATAAAAGATAACCACATACAGGCACAGAAAGTCTCCACAGTGAAGAAATGAATAAAGATAACTGCTAAGAAAAATGACATGGTAAGTCAAAGCCTGGAAGGGGATATTTTCACATATTTCACAAAGAAATCAGTGCCAGAAGATATAGTATAAATAACTTTTACAAATTAGTAAGAAAGAGAAATGACACAAATGGGGAAAACACACAAACTCATATATTACAGAAAGGGAAACATAACATAAAACTGGTTGAATTCAGCTGTGCGCAGTGGCTCACGCCTGTAATCCCAGCACTTGGGGAGGCCAAGGTAGGCGGAACAAGAGGTCAGGATGTTGAGACCAGCCTCATCAATATGGTGAAACCCCCTCTCTACTAAAAATACAAAATTAGCTGGGCATGGTAGCGCATGCCTGTAATCCCAGCTACTCGGGGGGTTGTGGTGAGCTGGTGAGCTAAGATCGTGCCATTGCACTCCAGCCTTGGCAATGAGAGCGAAACTCTGTCTCAAAAAAAAGACTACATATTGGNGCTTGAACCTGGAAGGCTAAGGTTGCAGTGACTGAGATCAAGCCACTGCACTCTGGCCTGAGCAACAGAGCGAGATTGCATCTCAAAATAAAACAACACAACTGACTGATCTCATTAGGAATAAGGACAACACCAACTGGGACTGGAGATGCTGTGGCATGCTCACCAGATTGGCAAACCTCTGAAGGTATCCCCTAAAGAACGTGGAACACTTTGGGCATCTACATTAGTACAATTGCTTTGGGAAAACCATGTGACATCATTCCATCAATCACACTGCCCATGACCCAGCAATTTCATATCCAAATGGGTGCCCTAGAGGAGCCCATGCCCATGTACCCGAGGAGACAGGTATTTAAACGTTCACAGCAACACATGTCACAGTAGCAAGATATTACAGACATGGCCCACATAGCCACTGAAGGAGAACAGACAAATATATTATGATATATTCATACCATGGAAGACGGTAACAGCAATCAAAATAATTGATCTAGAGCTACAGATGAACACGTATGAGTCCACAAATATCATGGCGAATGAAAAAACAGCAAGTAATCAAAGAACATAAAGTGTGGTTCCATTTACATGAAGTCAAAAGCAAAAGTAAACAGTACCTTATTTAGAGATGTGTACATACGTGTAAAAGAATGAGGAAGCTTGAATCTCTGCTCTGAAGAGAGGCAGGAGACCAGATGGGAAGGAGCCCACAGGAGCATCCCGGAGTGGGTAGCTTATGCTTCTGGTGCTGGTTGGTGGGGCCCTCAGATGCTTGCTTTGTAACAATACACGCATTCCATTGTATGTGTCATATATCTCATGTTTAATAACATTTTGTTTTATTAATAAATATTTCATAATTTAAAATGTAAAAGATGAAATACCATTTTAAACATAACTGCCAGTAGAAAAAAAAAAAAGCTAGCTGTCTACAGTCTAAATATTTACATAAAGTAAAGCACTCTCAATGTGGTATAGAAAAGAAGCAGAATAAAAGACAGAGGTACTGACAAAATGTATAAAAACAAAAAGATAAAAAGAGTGACTGAAACAATCTCTAAATAAGTAAAGAGATTTCATAATAACTCACTCCCTTACTTTAAACAATTTGGATTGTGTAAGATATGTACCTGAAAGAAAATGTCAGAGAGAAACGAAAAGAAAACAGATAAGCAAAGATATCAGGCACATTTGAACAAAAGGAAAGCAAGCCTGGTGCTCTAATTTTAGACAAAGCCAAATTCAAGACGATGAGACACTCAACTGAGACAAGGCTGCTTTATATTTTTAAAACATAATCCACAGGTAATGAACGTTAATACCCTAACATCCAAACAGAGCTAAAGGTGGCAGAAACAGACGAACATAAAAAGCTGCAGTGAATATAAACATGAATATCGATCATGTAGGAAATAAAACTGCAAAAGCTAACCGCAGCCGTGGGCCAGGGCAGAACACAAGTTTCCCTGCATTTTCCAGGTTTTCTATAATACACATCTAGACTCACTTATCAAGAAAAACAGAGCTGTAAAGATCCGTGTTTTAGTGAGGATACCACACGTTTAAGAAAGGCAGACTTCTTTCTTCCTCTAAAAGTCACTACTGCAAGTCATGATTTTTAAAACTTTTTTCTCCCCTCAAGACGGTCTTGCTCTGTTACCCAGGCTGGAGTACAGTGGCATGATTTCAGCTCACTGCCACCTCCGCCTCCTGGGTTCAAGCAATTCTCCCACCTCAGCCTCCTGAGTAGGTGGGATTACAGCACCCACCACCATGCTCTGGTAATTTTCTTTTTTTGTATTTTTAGTAGAGGTGGGGTTTCACAATGTTGGCCAGGCTAGTCTTGAACTCCTGACAGTGATCTACCCACCTCAGCCTCCGAATGTGCTGGGATTATAGGCATAAACCACTGTATCTAGCTGATTTTTAAAACTTCTGATAGTCATTGGATAATACTGCCTTTAGCATTATTTTAAGTCAATTTCAATCAATTTTTCTATCTACTGTTGAACCACACAAACTGAACAGCAAAGCAAATTTGAAACCTTTGACTCTTCTTTCCCTTGCTAATCAGAATTTTTATGTTTTGACAAGGAGACATAGACCTATGGCAATTTGATTCAATATACAGGAAAACCAGGGTAAAACAGGATTGTTTCAACATTATCCCTTTACTTAGTACATATCATAAAATTATTCAGGAATCAAAGACAAGGTCCATGAGTAATATTCATCATTAAAAGAAGGTAGATGTTTGAAAAAAAATCTGATAACTAATAGTCTGTAAGGTAGAATTTTTTAAAACCTGGGTACGGAGACAGAGTTCCTCAGAATTGCATACTAAATTCCCTTTCAATTAGTATGGTTCAGCATTTTATTCTTATGATTTGTATGCTTGGTAATACTTTTTAAATTAACTGTGCCACAGACAGACATATCACATACTTCACAGCTATAATAATTTTTTCTAATGCTGTATCTTTATAACAGTAATTGCCTTCTTTCTGAAAGAATACGCATTTTCAATCCAGTGACACTTCATTTATTACCTTTCTTATATTAGAGCTATCTCAGCATATTAGATTTTTTTCTTAATGACTTTTTTCTATTAGGAGATCATGAAGACCCCAGGGCAAAGGAAGTCCATTAGGAAAGGGAGGCATTTTAGAGGAGGCAGGAATCTCTAAGGTGGACATCAGACAATTCTTGTGAAGAATAGACTGAACATGAGATCCTCCATTTCCTGGGAACTACAGATGAATTTTGATAACTGTACAAACAAGATTATAAAATTTGCATGATTCATCATTAATACAGTGAATTAAATTCCCAACACAGCAAAACACAGATCAACTATGTCACTGGTCACTGCACCTCCCGTTCTCAGCTGCGGGGTCACCCTGCACAGCTCCTCCCTGGACAACTCCAGCTCACCAGAGCACCTGCTTATACCACGCCATGTGGACCAGGAGACCAGGGATCCTCTCATCCTGACAGCTGGCTCGCTCTCTCCTAGACCATAGGAGCAGGTGGTTATTCGGTGTGGGGGCAAAAAGAGTCCCTATCACCCCTCGAGTCTGGGAGGCAGATACTAGAGTATGTCCAGGAAGCATTTCGAGAAGCTACTCCCTGGACAGGCTGAGCCGCCTGGGGCAGTCACCCATCTCCTGAAGCCAGAAGTGGGGGTGACAGGCTAAGACAACTCAGGCTGGAGAGAAGAAAGGCTGTCCCTTTCTCCCAAAACTTTCTACAGCTCAATTTACTCCAGGATCTCTGCACCTCGTGCTTTGCCTGCTTCCTGGGTTTTGTCTTGGTTGTTTTGCTGGCCTGCAAGGAGTGTCTCATCTACTTGCCCCAACTCCACCCAGCCAATAATATTTGGGTTGAATCCCATTCTCACTGTAAGATTCAGTCTGACTGAATCTTTTCCTACTTCAACCCTAGTGGAAGCAGCAAGACACAATGAAAAGAGCATGCACTCTGAAATCAGACACACCTAGACTTCTCCATCCAAGCGTGAGCAAGTACCCTTTTATCTACTCCAGGGACTGCAGCCAAGTACATCCTCAGGGAACTAGAACTAGAAATACCATTTGACCCAGCAATCCCATTACTGGGTATATACCCAAAGGATTATAAATCATTCTATTATAAAGACACATGCACATGTATGTTCATTGCAGCACTGTTCACAATAGCAAAGACTTGGAACCTACTCAAATCCTCATCAATGACAGACTGGATAAAGAAAATGTGGCACATATACACCATGGAATACCATACAGCCACAAAAAGGATGAGTACATGTCCTTTGCAGGGACATCGATGAAGCTGGAAACCATCATTCTCAGCAAACTAACACAAGAACAGAAAACCAAACACCGCATGTTCTCGCTCAAAAGTGGGAGTTGAACAATGAGAACACATGGACATGGGGAGGGAAACATCACACACTGGGGTCTGTGGTGGGGTGCTGGGGAGGGATAGCATTAGGGGAAATACCTAATGTAGATGACGGGGTGACGGATGCAGCAAACCACCATGGCATGTGTATAACTATGTAACTATGTTCTGTACATGTATCCCAGAGCTTAAAGTGTAATTAAAAAACAAAAGAAAGAAAAAGAAAAGGACATGAGCTTCAAATGTAACTGTGAATACCTGTCTTGGGCCAATGTACAAAAAGCACCAAGTAGGCACCAGTTTCCTCTCATCTTTCCAAATAAAAATTATATACATAATTCATTTCTCAATTTATTAAGTTCTAACTTGGAGCAATTTCCTCCCATTACCTTATACGCTTTATGCATCTTCAACATTTTATTGATATTTTTATTTTCCCAACTCGTAACATGACCTCATCTAGAACCTAACTTTCTTGCAGACAAGATCGTATCTTAACCTTCTTTGTTTCCAGGTCATCACATGGCTCAGTGCCCTGTGCAGTGTATTCCAGTTACTTCAGTACAACAGGCTCTGAGCCTCATGTTGCGGCAATTCTGAGGACCACTGTGAGCTCAGAGCACACTGATGGCGTCCTTTACATATCCAGGACAGACGGAACAAGGAACTGCTATCCAGGCAGGCTACAGAATCAGCCCAGGGTTACACATTTGCAGGTCCAATGGAGGAGCACCCCAGGAAACACGTAACCAAGCCTCCATTAACAGCAGCTGAGCAAACTCTTCCCCTTTTCCAGAAACATCCTTAAGCTTTGCTGACACCCACAACTGGGGATACTAAGTGGTTTATTGTAATCAAGAAATGTATCATGGTCTTAGGGTCCAGCTACACGCAACTCACTTCACAGCACATTAACCATGTCACAGGACATGGATCACAAGAAAACCACCCCAGCCATAAAGAAATATGCAGAGTCTGGGACTCCATCCAGAGGCACATCCTGGGGCTTCTGAGCTCCCACAGGTGACCCCTCCTCAGTGCTCTTCCACAGACCTTACCACCCACTCAGTCTATACCTTCACGGGGAGAGAACAACATTGCCTAGCCTGGGCTATGAAAGTAACTCATCCTTTCTCAGAAGCTTCTCCACCAGTCAGAAGCAGCAATCAGGGAAAAGTCGATTACAATTGTTTCCAGGTGAATTCGAGATGATGCATTGAATTCTTTATGAGTTTTTAGCACATAATTACCTTATTGGGTATTTTTCCCTACCTCGCTTTTAATCTTTCTTTCCAAACTTGCTGTCACTTGCAAAAAGTTAAGGTTTAATATATTTTCACTTACAAAATGTGCCCGATGGATTAAGAGTTTATACTTCCAAGTGAAGTGATTTAAGCAAATATAAATCATTGTCGTGTTTCAATAAAAATTAACATTTTATTAACAACTATTTTTAATTTCACATGGTCTTGAGTGGTTTCCTTATGTCATGCTTTAATTCGTCTGTTTCAGTCTCATTTTTCTGGTTAGACTATTTTTCCCTGCTGACATTTAATACTGTTAGTAAATTTTAAAGGAAGGATATTAGTCTATTTTCATAAACAAGGTGGAGGATTTAGATACTAAAGCTGCTTTATGAACACAGCAAAATTCTGCATTGTTTTAAGGATTTGTACAAATGTTTTCACCTTACTTCCTTCTTTTCTTCTGCACTTAACAGATGAAGGCTTCATCTTTAATGTGACCTAGCAAAATACATTCACTTAAAGAAAGGTCGTGATCTTGACTGTAAGAAACCCCCTAAGTGGATTTCTAATGAATTTTCTGAAAAAATAATGACTCCAAATACATTTACATTCAAAATATTAACCTTTAACTCACCTATATTTTAAATAGCATATTAAAGTTATATTTGAGCTCAATTCGTGGCTTCGAAAGAAAGCCTTGCAGGCTTCTTATAACTCATAATAAAGGTTAAGATGATTCATAAATTTTTTCCACAGAATATGGCAAGCACAGGACTTTGTAGTGTGACTGGGACTGAATTTCTGATGGGCACAGCAGGAAACTTTTCTGTTTGTACAAAAATTCAAAGACTCTTTTGAAAAGAAGTTAATATATGCAGCATAAGGTTTTAAGCTTCCTTACATTGAAAAATGATCAGCATAGCAATGAAGAGAGAGAAATAAAAAAACACCGCCAATCCAGGCTGAAGTTCATTCATCACATACTTCCAGTTCCTTCACGTCTACATGTTACATTAAATACTGCAGTGGAGAAAAACAATAACAGAATCCAGCCTGAATGGAAAGAGGATCTAAGCTATTTTTCTTCAACAGTTGTTGTCTACAGGTTTCCCATAACATTGAGGCTGTGACAGGAATTGAACATCTATACCTAGGTATAAAGTAAGGGCTGGTTTCTCTGATAGGGCTAATTATCGGACACCTATTACCACCACTCCAGGGACAGCACCAATGAATCAAACTCGACAGGACTTAGAAACATCTAACTAGTGTCCAGGATAACAGGAGAGCTACCAGGGCCTTGGTGCCACATGCCTGGGTTTATTAGGGCCAGAATTGCTCTCTGTAGCTTAAGAACCATCTGAACACTCGGCCGGATGCGGTGGCTCAGGCCTGTAATCCCAGCACCTTGGGAGGCTGAGGCAGGTGGATCACGAGGTCAAGAGATCAAGATCATCCTGGCCAACATGGTGAAACCCCGTCTCTACTAATAATACAAAAAAACATTAGCCAGGCGTGGTGGTGGGTGACTGTAGTCCCAGCTACTCAGGAGGCTGAGGCAGGGGAATTGCTCAAACCCGGGTGGCAGAGGATGCCATGAACCGAGATCATGCCACTGCACTCCAGCCTGGGCAGCAGAGCAAGACTCCATCTCAAAAAAATAAATAAATAAATAAATAAACATAAAAAAATAAAAAGAACCATCCATCCAAAATTAATTGCACCTAAACGTATTTTAGAAAGTCTTATGTTGAGCTGCAGTAAGTCTTAGGCTGAGCTGCAGAGGACAGTGGATTATGCCTTACTAAGTGAAGGAAAAAGGTTTTTTGGTTAAATTTTGATGTCTCAGGGAAGGCAGTGATTAAGAGCTGGTTGGCCTGGGCTGGAAACCTGCCTGCCATTTACCTGCCCACACACCTGCCCTGTGCCTCAGTTTCTCTTGATGGTAACAGAGGTGTCTCACTGGGGTGTTGTGATAACTAATTCAGTAGGCAGCCGAAAAGGGCCGGCACATAGCAGTTTCCCACCATGCTTGTTATTGTGGAAGGCACACAGAAATGGTTGGATTTCTCTGCTGTGACGTCCTTCCATGCAGCTCTCTTGCGGTAAAACTGCTTCATTACAAGCGTCTTCCCTCACCCAGCTGAGAGGCAGAACACTTACTCTCATTATGGTTAACAGTGCAAGCTGTGAGTCACAACTGGTGTGGGAGACAGATAGATCATGCCTTTACCTATTGTTAGCCATTTCAAATAAACTGAATGTATCCTGGTTTGGGGGTGGTGTCTTTCAAATATTTTTTTTTTAATTTTAAATTTGTTAAATTGACTTTATTTTTAGAGCAGTTTTAGGTTCACGGCAAAACTGAGCAAAAGGTACAGAGAGTTCCCATACACTCCCTCCCTCCCCAGAGGCACAGCCTCTCTGACTAGGACCAGCCTCAGCACAGCGGCGCATTTGTAACAACTGGTGAACCCACATTGCCATGCCATTATCACTCAGAGTCCACGGTTTACATTAGGGTCCACTCTTGGTGGAGTATTCTATGGGTTTGGACAAATGCATAATGACCTGTATCCAGCATTATATTTTACATAACAGTTTCACTGCCCTAAATGCCTCTGTGCTCCGCCTCTTCATCCCTTTCCCTCAACCCTTGACAACCACTCATCTTTTACTGCCTCCACAGTTTTGCCTTTTCCAGAATATCATATGGTTGGAACTATTCAGTCTATGGCCTTTTCAGACTGACTTATTTCACACTGTAATATGCAAAGATTCTTCCATGTCTTCTCATGGCTAGATAGCTCCTTCCTTCCTTCCTACCTGGTTGCCTTCCTTCCTTCCTCTGTCTTTTCTTTCTCTCTCCCTTTTTCTCTCTTTCTTTCTTTCTTTGACAGACTCTCGCTCTGTTGCCCAGGCTGGAATGCAGTGGTGTGATCTCAGCTTGCTGCAACCTCCACCGCCTGGGTTCAAGAGATCCTCCCATCTCAGCCTCCCAAATAGCTGGGATTACAGGGGCCCACCACCACACCCAGCTAATTTTTGTATTTTTAGTAAAGATGTGGTTTCAACATGTTGGCCAGGCTGGTCTTGAACTCCTGACCTCAACTGATCCACCTGCCTAGGCTCCCACAGTGCTGGGATTACAAGCTCATTTCTTTTTAGCACTGGCTAATAATCTATTACCTAATGTACCATGTTATTTATCCATTCACCTACTGAAAAACAGGTTTTTTTTGTTTTTTGTTTTTTACCCAACCGCTCTGGGAATATAGTTTCCAAAAATTATAAAATAAATACAGAGTCACTTTTAGTATGCCTGAAGGCTGTTCTGATTGTCTTTATCCTTTAGAAGTCTGCAGGGAAAAATTTTAAAAAAACTGAATCTAATAAAGATGCTTCTGACATTTCTGCAACCTAAACATGCTTTACTTGGCATCGTCCAAGACTTCACACCGGCACACCACACCTCTGTTGGTTCTGTCTGTTAAGGACTCAGAAGCCAGGGCCCCAGCACCAGCCAGCAAGCCCTGAATCAAGGAGTGTGCACCCAAATCCAGCATTCATTCGGAAACACGCGTCCTGTGCTCTGATGCAGACAAAAATCTATGAGCCATTGAAGTGGACTGTTAGGTGACTTCTGTTAGCACCTACTGGGATAAAACCTATCTTGTTTTGCCTAATAAATACGTTTTATGTCACTGATTTTTTTTTTTTTTTTTTTTTGAGACGAAGTCTTGCTCTGTTGTCCAGGCTGGAGTGCAATGGCGTGATCTTGGATCACTGCAACCTCTGCCTCCCAGGTTCAAACAATTCTCCTGCCTCAGCCTGCCGAGTACCTGGGATTACAGGCATGTGCCACCATGCCTGGATAATTTTTTGCAGAAAATCCAACCATTTTAAATGCACAGTTCCTGACAAAGTGCATTCTGATAAACTTATATAGCCATGGAAGTACCACCACAATTAAACTATGGAACATTCCATGGCCGCAGTTTCCCTTGTGCTTCTCTGTGGCCATTCTCTTCCCACACCGCAGCCCCAGGTGACCACTCGCCTCTCCTCCATCACTAGAATTTCATAAAAATGGAATCATACAGTATGTCATCTTTTGTGTCTGGTGTCTTATATTTAGCCAATTGCTTCTGAGATTCATCCACATTATATATATCAACAAGGAGAATCTTTTTACCTCCAGAAATATTCTGGCTGGAAAGTAGAAAACTAGCAAAAGCTACCGTAGAAAAACACCCCAAGATGATTAAGAACTGTATTTCACCTCTCTCAAATAATACCCTTGAACAACAAGTGATTTGTATTTTAGGATAGCAAGGAGATTTGCCAAGTGATGGATACAATAAATTTAGTTTGTAAATATCTTGCTAGCTAAAGACCATTAAAGATATTTGGAGACGGATGACAGCAGCAAAAGTGGCAAAGACCTAAAAATTAACTCCCTCATAAAAGGAAAAAATATCTGAATGAAATGGTTAGAATCAACTTGCTTACAACTCTGGAAATTAACCAAAGCCTTGCAGCAACCTTGGAAGCATTTCCTCAAAATGAAGTGCTGAATCTCGGTAAGAATAGTATGATGATCTGGGGCATTTTGGCTTGCCCTAGACTCCTTCTCCACTCCTGGTCTCTACGGCACCCTTGAAAAATAACAGCTTACATGCCTGGAGCAGCCTGGAAGCCACTTAGGGGAGGAAACAAAGCTAGATCTTTTCCAAAGTCCCACCCCAAATAATTCTCATGATGTGACCATTCTGGTGAGTCCCTAGAAGACCATACTTACAAAGCTATTTGTATTTGACCTGACCCTGAGCCCACTTAGCATGACCAGTCTATTTCCTGGGTGTGATTGTCAAATACATTTATAGGCAAGTGCTTTCACTTTGCAGCTGCCTAATCAGCAGGTAACAGTTGGGGCAAACAATGTATTAACCAAAAAACTTTTTTAAAAAGCCTGGGGAATAAGGTACCCATAGGCTTTGGAAAAGCCCCAACATATCTGTGGGTATACGGAGTGCCACACACACATGCATAGGATTGTGCATATGCCCAAGAAAGCCCTGAGAAGCCTCTAAGCTCTCAGACGGCAACAGCCTTACAGAAAGGTGAAGGTGTGCCCCAAGAGTCACACAGACCCCCCTGGCAAAGACTGGGAGATGTACTGGCCCCAGGCATTTAAAGACATCTCTCTCCAATCACTGGGTAACTCCTAAACTAACTTGGTAGACAATTCAGTAGCCACACATGACAAAGGGTAGACTTTACAGAATTCGTTCAGAAAAGTCACTAAACAAACAATTATATATCATCGACAACAAACTATGATGGACAGGAAGAATTTGCTTTCTAGAGGCACAATATGATATTATTGAAAATGTTCAGTTTTCAATAAGAAAAATTAGAATTATGAAGATACAAGACAACATGGCCCATATACAGGGAACAACAAAAAAACAGCCATCAATATAAGTAATCCCAGCCGGGTGTGGTGGCTCACGCCTATAATCCCAGCACTTTGGGAGGCTGACGTGTGTGGATCACCTGAGGCCAAGAATTCAAGACTAGCCTGGCCAACATGGAGAAACTCCATCTCTACTAAAAATACAAAAATTACTCAGGTAGGTGGTGTGCACCTGCAGTCCCAGCTACTTGGGAGGCTGAGGCAGGAGAATTGCTTGAACCTGGGAGGCAGAGGTTGCAGTGAACTGAGATTGCACCACTGCACTTCAGCCTGGGTGACCAAGTGAGA
>NW_016108021.1:472467-493807 GCF_001604975.1 Cebus imitator
AAAAAAAAAAAAAAAAACAGATAGAAATTATAGATTGAAAAGCACAGTAGCTCAAATAAAAAACTCTCTACAGGGGTTCAAGAGCGGATTTGAGTAGGCAGAAGAAACAATCATCAGTTAACGTAAAGACAGGTTAATTGAGATTATCCAGTCTGAGCAGCAGAATAAACAATGAAGAAAAATGAACAGATCCTAAGAAGCATGTGAGCCATCATAAAGTGAACCAACATGCAAGCAATGGAGTGTCAACAGGAGAGGAGAGAAAGTGAAAAGGGCATAAAATGCATTTGAAGAAATTACGGCCAAAAACTTCCCAAATTTGATGAAAGACAATAATCCACACATCCAAGCTCAATGAAATCAAAGTAAAATAAACTCAGAGATCCATACCTAGACATATCATAATCAGACTGTCAAAAGCCAAAGTCAAAGAGAAAAGCTTGAAGGCAAAAGATAAGTGACTTAACACATACAAGAGGTCCCAATAAGATTAACAGCTAGTTTCTCATTCAAAAACATGAAAGACAGAAGGCCATACAATGGCAAGAAAAAAAATTATAAATCAAGAATTCCATATCCAACAAAACTATCCCTCAAAAATGAAGGAAAAATCAAGACATTACCAGATAAGCCAAAGCTGAGAGAATCTGTCTCTATGGAATCTGCCCTACAACAAATAGTAAAGGAAGTCATTTAGGCTGAAATTAAACACACACACACACACACACACACACACACACACACACACACAGAGAGATAGTAAATTAAACTCATATAGAAATAATGGTTTGGATGTGGTTTGTCCCAGCCAAAAACTCAGGTAGAATTTTAATTACCAGTGCAATAGTGTTTGGAGGTGGTGTCTTCAAGGGATGAATAACCTAAGATGAATTAATACCTTTCTCAGAAGACTGGGATAGTTCTCTGCAGAATGGATTAGTTTTGGGTGCCTCTCATGTTTTTCCCTTTTTGCATTTCCCTTTATCTGCCATGTTTTGAGGAAGCACATGGCCCTCACCAGAAGCCAGCAGAAGTGATTGACCAATCTTGAACATCCCAGCCTGCAGAATCATGGGCTAAATAAACCTCTTTTTTTTTTTTTTTTTTGGCAAAGTATCCAATCTCAGGTATTCTGATACGGCAACACACAAAAAAAGGTAAGACATACAGAAAACAAATAGCATACTGGGAGACATAATCATTCCTTATCAGTAATTACATTAAAAATTAAACTCTCCATTTAAAAGGCAGAAATTGCAGAATGGATTTTAAAAGCATGATCCAATCACACACTCTTTATAAGAGATTCACTTTATACTTATAGACACAAATAGTCAGTAAAAAGGTAGAAAATGATATACTGTGCAAATGTTAACCAAAAGAAAGTTTGAGTAGCTATCCTCATATTAGACAAAATCATCTTTAAGACAAACGCTGTTACCAGAGACAAATAAGGACATTTTATAATGATAAAAGGTTAATAATTAAAGCGTATGTAACAATTGTAGACATATTTGTACGTAAGAACCCGTGCCAGAGTAGCAAACAATTAGCAAAGAACAAGATTCTGAACAGCTGAGCTGGTAGCTCTATACTGAAAAAGGTGAAATGTCATTTGCCTAAGTTACTGACAACCACAAGACTGCAACCAAGATCAAGTGCACCCTGGAAAGGCACAGGTTTTCTATCCTAGCTACACACTGAAAATGATCCACAGAGTCTAAAACTACAGATACCTGGGCCCTACTCCAAGAAATCCTGATATAATGGGTCTGAAGTAATATTTCTTAAAGTGCCCCAAGTGTTCTGAAGTTCAGGCAGGATAAGGACACCCCGGCCTAGAGGGTGAGAGCATGGCCTCTGAAACATACAGCCTGTGTTTCAACCTGAGCTCTGCCTCTTATTAGCTCCAAAAAACCTTGAACGTGACTGAACCTTGCTGTAGCCACATCACAAACGTGTCTGGAACACAGTCAACGTTATCAATGTTAGCAATTATTGTCACTGTCATCATCGTCATCGTCTGTCATCATCTTCATTTGCCCAGGGCATGCACAACTTGAGGCACCTCTGAACCCTCACAACGGACACTGACGTTGGGAAGAAAGAGACAAAAGGCAACTTTACCTGGGGAAAAATAAGCTCAGCTTTTCCTTCTCGAGCTTGCTTCATCCCCCAGGAAGACTGAAGTGGATCCTGCCAGTCAACACAACAGACTTCCCACTTTCAAAGACGGCCTTCACATTCTGGACCAGGCATATTAGGGTGGAGTTTAGGAGAGGTAGGCTGTGCCACCCTCCCATACCACTACGCCCCCGTAAAAAAAAAAAAAAAAAGCCCAAGAAACCAACTAAACCAATAACACCAACTTTCTACCTTCATTAACACAGTTCTTCTTTTGTAAATATAAATAAGACAATGAAACATGGCCTAATGTTGAGTGGGAAAAAATAGCACGAATAAAGACCTAGATGATTAAAAAGGTCAATTAACCTGTGGGGGCAGGTGAGAATATCCAACAAGCAGAATTCTAATTAATATCCTTGAAGGAGATTGCACCCATTAAATGAGTGTTTCATAAAATGTGAACACATTGCTATGAAAAAGAAGCAATTAGAGAAAAACAGAGTTCTTAGAAAATAACATAGCTGTCTGTCAAAATAAAATAATTCAACACAAGGATCAAGCAGTAGAATGGATACAGCTGAAAACCAAAGTAGTTATCTAGAAAACAAAATTGAAGTGCCCCAGAAAGAAAGGAAAAGAGAAAGAAAATAGTAGAAAATGTTAAGAATCCCATAGGATCAATTTAGAAGGTAGAGTATCTATCCACTAGGAGTTCAAGTAAGAGAAGGAAAAAAAAATTGAGAAGAGATATAATCAAAGAATTAATGGAAGAAATTTTCCCAACCAAATTTTCTTGAACGATTCAGTAGACAAATAATTAGAACTAGTATAATAATTCACTATGGTGTGTGATAACCAGGTAGGAGATCAATATACATAATTTTTCCAGCAATATAGCAAAAAATGCAGTTCATTCTTGAACACAGGTTTGGACTGCATAGGTCTACTTATCCATGGATCTTCTTCTACCTCTGCCACTCCTGAGACAGCAAGACTAACTCTTCCTCTTCCTTTTCCTTCTCCTCCTCACCCTACTCAACTGAAGATGATGAGGATGAAGGCCTTTATGATGGTCCACTTCCACTTAATTAATAGTACATATATTTTCTCTTTCTTACGACTTTTTGAAATGATATTTTCTTTTCTCTAGCTTACTTTATTGTAAGAATATAGCACATATCTAACACACAAAATATGTGTTGACAGTCTATGTGATCAGTAAAGCTTTCAAGCAGCAGTTGCTTATCTGTAGCTATGTTTTTGAGGAGTCACACATTATACGCAAATTTTCAACTACACGAGAGATCAGTGCCCCTAACTGCCATGTTGTTTAAGGGTCAACTGTATATCCCCATCTCTAAATATTACAGATATTATTTTTCCAGGAATTAATCTATAAGATCGATGCAATCACAAAATCAAATCGTGACTGTGTAACTTTACAAACTCATTCTAAATTTATTGAAGAATGCAGGGAAGTAGCAAAACGTGAAAAAAATAGGAGAATGACTTATTATAAAGCTGGACTGGTTAAAACAATGCAGTGTTGTCTTGGAAATGAACTGATAGATTCATTACACAAAATAAAGATTTGCAAACAGATCCATATCTAGCAGTGAGGTGGAGGAAAACATTTCAAATAGGAGGAGAAATACTGAATCATTCAAAAAAATAGTACTGGGGAAATGGTCATCCACTTGGAAAAGATAAAGTTCGAACCTTACACCTCATACCATATGTAAAAATAAGTTTTGATTCAATTACTTAAACATAAAAACTATAAACATTTTAGAAATGCACAGGTGAATAACTTCAGAATTATGGTCCAAGAGAGATCTTTTAAACTAAGAAAGAAACCCTAGAAGCCACTTTTTTTTTTTTAAAGCAGCTTTTGCAAGATTAAAAAACTGGCACTTCTGTATTTTTTAAAAAGACACTTCATTAAAAATTAAAAGACAACAAACTGATAAACAAGACAAACTGGGATAAGATATTAGTCACTTAAAACAGAAAAGTATTACGAAATTAAGAAATCTCACACATCAATGTAACACAGTCTCACAAAAAGTATGTACAGGCAATTCATGGAAGAAACCCAAATAGGCAATGAAATCTTATTATCTCTTTCATTTTGGTCCCATCTATTCTTTCTTTTCTTCCTGTTTTCTGCCTTCTTTTGCATTAACCGTTTATTTTTTATGATTCCATTTGATTTCCTTTGTTGGTTTCTTAGCCAATTCTTTGGAGTTTTTGGTTTTATTTCAGTGGTTGTTTTAGGCTTCACAGTATACAATTTATCATAGTTTACCTTTAGGTGACGTTAGATTTCTTCATGTACAGTCTAAGAATCTCACGTTGTATACTTCCAAATCCCTCCTTTACAGTATTTTCATACAATTACTTATACAAATGTTATACACCCCACAATACAATGGTGCACTTTTCTCCTTTTTTTTTTTTTTTGGTTCTTTATATACATTAAGCTTCTTCAATCTGTTTTCTAGTTTTTATTTCATTTTGAAAAAAATTACTACTATTTCTTAAATTATTTTTTCTGTTTACTCTCACTCCTTATTCCACATACATTAGGATTTCTGGAAATTATTCCACATGGCTCTCTGATGCTTTTTTCATATTTTTGTTTAAAAAGATGCTTTTTCTGTATGTTCTTCATTTTGGAGAATGTATATTGCATTGCAATATCTATGAGTCCACTAATCTTTTTTCTTTTTTCAAATCTGCCATTAATCTAATCCAGTGAAATTTTTCTCTCTTACATTATAGTTTTCATCAGTAGAAGTTCAGCTGGACAGATCACAAGGTCAGGGGTTCAAGACCACCTTGGCCAACATGGCAAAACCCTGCCTCTACTAAAAACACAAAAATTAGCTGGGCATGGTGGCATGTGCCTGTAGTCCCAGATATTCAGGAGACTGATGCAGGAGAATTGCTTCAACCAGGACCCAGGAGGCAGAGGTTGCAGTGAGCCAAGATTGTGTCATTGCACTCCAGCCTGGGCTAGAGAGTAAGACTCTGTCTCCAAAAAAAAAAAAAAAAAAGAATAAGTTCAGCTGGATCTTTTTTATATCTCCATGTGTCTACTTAACTTCTGGAACATTGGAATACAATTTTAATAACTGTTTTAATGTCCTTGTCTGCAATTCTAATATGTGTCAATTTTGTATCAATTTCAATGGGTTTATTTTTCTTTTCACTTTGAACCATAGTTTCCTGCTTCTTTGTATGCCTAGTAATCTTTGATAAAATGCTAGGCATTATGAATGTTATCTAGTTGGTGCTAGATACTTTTGCATTCCTATGTGCATTCTTAAACTTTGCTCTGGGACACGGTAAATTACTTGGAACCTATTTCATTCCTTTGGATCTTGCTTTTAATATTTGTTAGGCAGAACTGGAACAGCATTTAGCTCAGGGCCAGTTATTCCCCACTACTGAGGCAAAACTCCTGTGCGTACTCTATACAATGCCCCAGTGAATCATGAGGTCTTCCAATCTGGATGGTAGGAAAACCCTAATTTTGTGACTGGGACTTTTCTCTCTCATCCTGTCAGATGGTTCCTCCTACACATGGAGATGGTTCCTTCATGTCCTCATGTAAGAGCTGATCAGCAGCAGCTGAATATTCACAGGGCTTCCTCTGCAGATCTCCAGAACCCTCAGCCTGAGTAAGTCTCTCCTCTCTGGCACTGTTCTGCAAATTCCAGCCACCTTGGACTCCCAGCCTCAGTATAACCTCCTTAACTCAGCAGGAGTGCCAGGCTCTTCCCTGGTTCCTGTGCTGTGGCTTGGAAACTTTCTCACAACAGGAGGCTGCAGCAATCCTGATTTACCATTAATGGTGTGAGATCAAAATAGGGAAAAATACATAGTTGAATCAGACCACGTTTATTGATATGGACCCACAGTAGCTTGTTTGGTTGGCTAAAATATAAAGTCAAAGGTGGGCTATATTAATTGAAGTTGAAATGCCAGGCTTTCTTGGTACACCACAGACATAGGGATCTAAAGTCTCAAGCAGATTGGAATGTTAGAGTAGATGTGGCATGTCAGACATCACCCATCCCAAGAGAATCCAGAGGCACATTTTTCTCTAGTTATGAGAAATAAATCCGTGAGAGGAACCTCAGCGTCCTTGAACTCTTCTCTGGAGGCCACAAATTACTGTTGGAATTTCTGTGCTACTAGGTCCCTAAATGCAATGAAGACTATGAGATCCCAGGGCTTCAGGGGCCACGTGGCAGCACTGAATTGCCAAAGGCATGGTGGATGTGGCTACTGTAAAGGCCAGCAGAGCCACAGCCACAACCAGAGCAGACTGGCTCACCGAGATCTTTGGTGCTGGCTCTAAGAAGCCCTGTTTCTCTGATTGAACCATGATGGATACACGTTTCTATCTGGGTTGATAAAGTTTAGCAATAAAAACCAACCACTCTCTAAGGCAAAAAGCCAGATTCCTCAAACAATGTAATAAAAATGCATACAATACTAAACACGTCATTGGCTCTACGTGGTACTCATATTCCCACAGATCAGTGCTTCTTAAAGTAGATTTACTTTGCTTTGAGAAAAACTGTCCTAAACTATAACTAATTGGTTATTGGTAAAAACAAATTCTAAAGAATGTTTTCAACTCTATGGTTATTAGTTTCTCAGTAGTATTAGTTATTACAAATAATCTAATATCCAGCCCAGTGCTACTGTTTTCAACGTTTTAAAACTTCTACCACTTGTGATTATGGGAGACTGTGTCCATTACTGATACATAAGCCATCACAAGATAGTTCACTAAATTTTTCAAAAAATCATCTAATCAGAGCAATATAATCTGATTTCTATTTGGCATCCAGCATAATGTAGAACCCGTTATAATTTAATGTAAGCAAGACAATTATCTCATCATAGAAGACACTAAGCACACAGTTTTTTTTTTTTAAAAACTACCCCAGTTATGTGAAAATACATATTGTTTATTAATGTTGCTAGTTTTCAGCATTTGGAAAGGCACTTATAAAACACTATGGTTAAAACAAAAAAACAGCATTTCCCTGGTTCCTTCCTCTCCCTCTCGCACTGCATTCACCAGCCTACAAAGGGAGGCCGCCCTGTGCCTCTGCCTGCCCCCACTGCTCCCCTCTCTTCCTCTTCCCCAGCAGAGCCTTCACCCTCCCGCACATCAGTCACTCTGGCGGGAACTGCACAGCTCTCCTTCATCTCACTGTGTGTCTGTAAGTGCAGAATGATGAAAAGGAGGAGCTGCAGCAGGGCTCCTGATGGCCTGGTGTTTGGGAGCCCTGCAGAGGCAAGCCGTTGCCAGTAGAGCAAGGGCAGCACCAAACGCTCCAGCAGCAGGGACCGCTCGCACCTGTCTTCAGCCAGCCGGGCCTACAGGGTGTCTGGAGGAGCGGCACAGACCTGGAGCCGTGGCCCAAAACTGCTCCTTCTCACTACCCTGAGGGACACTCTCCCTTCTGAGAGGGCAACTCACTATGTGGTCTTTATGGAGGGAGTTCATGGGGAGGGAAGGCCTGGGACTGAACTAGATAACTCACTGCTGCATCTTTAGTTGACACCTCCAGAAAGAAGAAAATGTATTAGCACAGACAATTCAAGCAGGAACTTTTATTTTAAAAAGGATTGAAATCGGGCCGTGTGGTGGCTCACACCTGTAATCCCAGCACTTTGGGAGGCCGAGGCAGGTGGATCACACCGTCAGGAGATCGAGACCATCCTGGTCAACATGGTGAAACCTCGTCTCTACTAAAAATACAAAAAATTAACCGGGTGTGTTGGTGCATGCCTGTAGTCCCAGCTACTCAGGAGGCTGAGGCAGGAGAACTGCTTGAACCCAGGAGGCAGAGGTTGCAATGAGCCGAGATTGTGCCACTGCACTCCAGCCTGGGCGACAGAGTGAGACTACATCTCAGAAAAAAAAAAAAAAATTACTGAAATCAAGACTTCAAGCCATTCTAGTGCTAAGGCCCAGGAGAGGGTACTTTGCTTTCTACGTCTTCCTTTCCTTGCACAAGCTCTCCTGTGTCATCTGAAAATCTCAGTTCCATTTTCTGGGCCCTGGGGAACCACGAAGAGCTGAAAGAAGGGGAGTAGCACAGTCCAGCTGAAACTTTCCACACCACCCTCGGTATCTGTGTGTGTGGAGAACGGATTTGAGGAGAGCCAGATTTCTGGCTCACAGATCCATCAAGAGGCTCCTACATGAGATGCCAGACAAGGACCTGCCGCAGAATGGTGGCTCAAGGAAGACAGAAGAAGGGCAGCTGCATACGCATAAAATGAGTCACACGGAGAGAGCCTGTGAATGCATATAAAGGGTGAGGAAGGAGAAGGATGTCTGGGTGACTCCGCAGTTTCTATACTGGATAAGCGGTGGCGTCACCAACTGAGACAGAAAACACAAAGGGACAAGAAGATGAGGGTGAAGGAACGTAAGTCATGTAATAAATAATTAGACAAGAAAGATAATTGAAAAAAAGGAGGATTTGGGAGTCAGAGAGCTTTGGGTTCAAGTCCTAGCTCATTACTTACGGTGTGGAAGCCTTGGCATCACTTTAAAAACAGGAAAACCTACTCTTGCCGGGACTGATGTGTTAATATTCACTTGGGGTGGCTGGCAAAATACTAAATATTAGGAAAAGTTATAGACTGTAATCTCAAACCTTCTCAAATCTTTTGGAAGGCCAAAAGGTTTTACTGGCGCAACCTGAGGGCAGGTGCCTCATTTACATCAGCATAGGAAGGAGAGACACAAAAGCATTCCCGGCTTAAGTCTGTTTTCCCCACATCCCTTTGTCTCCACTGTTTACTCCTGTAGATTTTGTGCTGGGGACCCTCTCACGGGAAGATCAAAGGGGAATTACCGATTAGTAGTGTTTACTCTGGCCCTAGAACCTAAAGCTTTTAGTAAAACCATTCTCTTAACCATGTTAATTATCCACAAGCATGTTAACTTAGCACCTCTGTTGTAAAATTTGACAATGTGTGGATAACATGGGGAGTCTTGGTCTATTGGCTGCAGTCACCCTCTGAAAGCAGCCGCTGACACCCCTGGCCCACCCGAATCGCTGTAATCGTGTGAGAGTATGTTATTCATCCGTCACTGAGTCAGGGTCTGCAGGCCAGACCTCCGCAGGTGGTGGCCAACGTCTCACTGATGTGAGGATGAGAACACACAGGTCCCACCCAGTGAACCATTACCGCCGTTGTTTACAGCATTTTCTTTGGTATGATTCTGGAAAGAACATCTTTGGCAAGTTTTCAAAACTCTGTGGTGATGATTCCTGCTGTGTGTCAATTCAGCTACACCACAGTACCCAGATATGTGGTCAGACACTAGTCTGGATGTCGCTGTGAGAGTATTTTGTTGTTGTTGTTGTTCTTCCATGATTTTTTCCCCATTTATTTTATTGCATTTTAGGTTTTGGGGTATATGTGAAGAACATGCAAGATTGCTGCATAGGTACACACGTGGCAGTGTGATTTGCTGTCTTCCTCCCCATCACCTACATCTGGCATCTCTCCCCTTGCTATCTCTCCCCAGCTCCCTACCCCCCACTGTCCCTCCCCTATTTCCCCCCAACTGACCCCAGTGTGTAGTGCTCCCCTCCCTGTGTCCATGTATTCTCATCGTTCAACACCCGCCTATGAGTGAGAACATGTGGTGTTTGATCTTCTGCTCTTCTGTCAGTTTGCTGAGAATGATGGTTTTCAGGTTCATCCATGTCCCTACAAAGGACACAAACTCATTGTTTTTGATGGCTGCATAATATGAAAAAATGCTCATCATCACTGGTCATCAGAGAAATGCAAATCAAAACAACATTGAGATACCATCTCACGCCAGTTAGAATGGCGATCATTAAAAAATCTGGAGACAACAGATGCAGGAGAGGATGTGGAGAAATAGGAACACTTTTGCACTGTTGGTGGGAGTGTAAATTAGTTCAACCATTGTGGAAGACAGTGTGGCGATTCCTCAAGGACCTAGAAATAGAAATTCCATTTGACCCAGCAATCCCATTACTGGGTATATATCCAAAGGACTATAAATTATTTTACTATAAGGACACGTGCACACGAATGTTCACTGCAGCACTGTTTACAATAGCAAAGACCTGGAACCAACCCAAATGCCCATCGATGATAGACTGGACAGAGAGTATTTTCATAGGTGAGATTAAATTTTAAGCCAGTAGACCCTGAACAAAGCAGGTCACCCTCCATAATGTAGGTGGGCTGCAGGCAGTCAGTGGAAAGAAGCAAGAGAAAAGGGCCGACCTCCTCCAGGAAGGAGGAGCTCCACCTGCCGCCTCCCGTCAGGCTCATGCTGCAGTTTCAGCTCCACCCCCATCCCCAGCCTGCGGGCCAGCACTGCAGACTTTTCAATTCTTCATTCCCACAGCTGTGTGAGCCAATTCTTTAAAATAAATAAATCTACATACACACATATATATAAGTTATACTCTAGATATGTGTATATTCCTGTGTGTCTGCATGTGCATATCTATCTGTATCTAATCTGTATATCTCCTACTGGTTATGTTTTTCTAGCACACCCTAATAGATCTTTACAGATTTTCCTCCCATCTGTTGTGAATGCCTTTTCTCCTCCTAAAGCCAAAGCCAAGGCTATCTCGATGGTCACGATACAGAGAGCGAGTTTTGCTAATCAATCAAAAGACTGCACTGTTGTGGTCAGTGCAATGGAAGAACATTCTTATGGTACAGATGAAAAACCACCCAGCAAACTCCCATCTACAGTGTGGAGCTGCCTCCAGGAAGCGCCTGTCCAGAGAGCCAGTGCCTGCCACTGCTACCTAGATGGGGCCTCATGACAAGCTCTCCTGAATGGTTTGAAAAGCAAGCCATGAATGTCACTTTCAGGTGAAGAAAATTCAGCTGTCAGGGTTCCTCTTCTGTTCTCTATTCCCTTCCACTGACTTGCAGTGGATCCCACAGGCCTAGGAAACACTAGGGCCCTCAGGTGAAAGGAACCAGGTCCTTGAGTCCCTCTGTGAAGGATGCAATCACCGGCTGAGCCTGCCCTGGACAGGGGCCAGAGCAGCCTTGCCCTGAACTGAGCCACTGAAAGTCAGGGGGTTGCTGCAGGAGTTAATGTCACCCTAATGAAGTCCCAACCTCCCTACATAAGCCAAGGAAGTCAGTCCAGCTCGATGAACCCCTTCTCCTTTGCCTGGGGTTTGGGAGGAAATTAAGTCCATGGGAGGTCAGCCCTGACCACCTCCCAGAGAGGAGGCTGGCCCTGCTCCAACTACTGCCGCAGGGCTGGGGAGCAAGGAACCTCAACACTCTGCTCCTGAAGGTCCACCTGCTGCTGTGTCCTCCTACTGGGATGAGCCCTGAGACCCCGGCCTGCTCCCCTGGCTTCCCTGGGATATCCCTGAGCCACCTCCACAAGGAGTCATAACTCCTCTTCAGCTCCAAGCTCATGCATCCTGCGTGGCAAAATGCCGAGCCCCGTGAGATTCCTCACGCTGGGGCCAGGGCCGGGGGTGGCGTGCGGGGAAGACTGGGTGATGGACGTCACTCCTCTCTTGTCTTTCTGTCCACACACCCACTCTGCAGAAGGCGGCTTTTCCTTTGTTTGGAGAGCTTAATCTGTCTGCACCATGAAGGTGGGTGCGGAGGGATGAGGCAGCTGTCCCCGTGTCACTGAAGGCAGCGCAGTCGCCACACTGCACACCCCGAGGATGTCAACCCTGCAGTCAGCCTGTTCACTGCATTTCCCCTCTGCACCAAGAGCCAGCTTCAAAATAATCCAGCAAGAGGCTGGGTGGAGGTGCGGGGTGGGGAAATAATGACAAAATAAGAGAGGCCAGATGCTGACATCTGTTGAAGCCAGATGAGGGGTACGCAGGGGTTCACTAGAGCAGTCTCTTCACTTTCATGTATGTTTGAAAGTTTCTAACTAAAAACATTTTTCTGAAAGGAAATGTCTTCTATGGGCCAAGATACAGCGGAAGAGGAGCCTCAGAGGACTGAAGGCCACTCCTGTCTTCCCTGATACCATTTCAGGGGTTACAGTGACCTTCAGGACGGAAGAGGTGTTTTCAACAGACAAATTTGCTTTTTGTTTCTATTCCCATTAATATGTAGTACATGTCATTATCTTCAAGTCTAATCACTTAAAGAAGAGATTTCAAATAATTGATTAATGTAAAGGAAGAAAAATGCCACGCTGTCTTTTTCATTACCTATCAAAACCCAGAAAACTTCTTCCAGCCCTGACACAGACACATACATATATTAATGATACACTGAGAAGAACAAGCATACAAATCAATAGACACAAATCTGTTCAGGGTATTTTTCCGAGGGAAAAACCATCATCCTCTCTCTCCATCTCCCATGTGGCCCGCTCCTCAGCACAATGCCAAGGCAATTCAAATAACTCCCTTTATTTTACTGTCAGAATTTTAGGATCCCTCAAACACACAAAAACCTAACACTTCTTGAACTCTGATAAAATACGTTCTGTTTGTGGAACCACACATGTGCATGCCTATGTGCATAAAGAGGCCTTAATGTCTACAAGAAATGCTTTTTTTTTTTGAGACGGAGTCTCACTCTGTTACCAGGCTGGAGTGTAGTGGCACAATCTCGGCTCACTGCAACCTCTGCCTTGCGCCCGCCACCACGCCCGGCTAATTTTTTTGTATTTTTTAGTAGGGACGCGGTTTCACCATGTTGGCCAGGCTGGTCTCAATTTCCTGATCTCATGATCTGCCCGCCTCGGTCTCCCAGAGCCCTGGGATTACAGGCGTGAGCCACCGCACCCAGCCACATTCACACTTTTAAAGTGCCCTTGTTCACGTCACACTCCGTCCTTACAGGAGGGCACCAAAACAAAACAAACGCAAAGAGGATGTCCTCGGAGCACCTCAGGGAGACACCGGGGAGCACTCTCAGAAGCACCTCCCATGAGAAACAGCGCTTCTCACTCAAGAGCCATCAGCTTTCAGCGGTGAGATTTTATCAAGCTCTGCTTCCCGCTGCCTGCAAAGAAGCTGGAATTCTCTTCGCCATTGCCTCTAACCTGCTTACACCCCTGAAGGTAGAAACCTGCTCCAGGGCCATCTGGAGACACAGGTGCCACTTACCACGAGGGAGAGAGGCCTCTTCCAGGAGACGACGCCTATGAGTCCCGACAGCAGCACCTGGAAGGACAAAAGGTACAGGAAGGTGAGACACTTCCAAAACCTTTCATAGACAATCAAAACACCGTGAACCGTTTCGACCTGGAGAAGGAGGTGTGGAACACAGCATACACACAGGGGCGGGGCCGCCATGAGTGGCATTTCCACAGCCTGCAGCCACTCTGAGAGGCACGATGGTCTCTCCGGGCACTATGACGGAGGGGTCACTTTGTGTACTGCATTAGGTGGCCCAAGAGTGGGCGGCTTTCTGAAACATCCCACTGCTGGTCCTCGACGTGATCTGGCTGTGCTAGGTGCACACCTGTAATCCCAGCTACTCAGGCGGCTGAGGCACGAGAGTCACTTGAACCCGGGAGGTGGAGGTTACAGTAAGCCAAGATCATATCACTGCACTCCAGCAAGGGAGAGACAGAATGAGACTCCATCTCTAAATAAATAAATAAATAAATAAGAGCACGATTTGGGGAAAAGGCAAAGGCAGCACCACCCATGGGCCACCCAGCCACCTTCGATGGCTGCGTGGATCCTGGGCACGGCGGGCCCTGCAGGGTCCTTCTCCCCTCTACACACTTGGCTCCCCTGACGCACGCCTCTCTGCCCCCTCCAGCCCCTACAAGCACCTCCCTGTCACTCATCACAGCTTCCCACCTCACCCGCAATATGTAGTATCTTCTGACAAGGCTCCGGAACTTTCTAGGCCCTGACTTCAAGCGGCCCACTCCTTTCCCAGGCCAAGTCCTGCCCTTGACCTTGCCTGGGGTCCCACCAGAAGTCACTCCCTCTCTTCTGGCTCCTCTCTACTGTCCCGATCACATGAATACGCTGTGACTTCTGTCCCTTAGAAGAACCACTGTTCAGCCCTGTGTCCAGCTCTTGGCCTGCCTGTCTCCTGGGCGGCCTCCCAAGTCCAGGCATCCCAAGGATGACACTGGCTCTGATCTCCACATTTCTGGCTTCCTGGTATCCAGGAAGGGTCAATGGCTCATGGATACACAGTCACTTCCCACCCACTACCATCTATCTGGCTTCAGCCCCACAATTGCAAGGAAACTCTTCTCCCAAGGTTGCCCCGCAGTCAGTGATCCCCATCACCTGCTGAGGGCTGAGGATCCCTCCCACACCGGCTCCTGCAGCTCCTTGCTCCCCTGCGGCTCTTCCCACTTCCTGGGAGGTTGCTCTCCTCCACAGTCTCCCTCCCTGCCTCCTCCCTCTCCCCACCTCCTCCTGCTTCCCCAAGACCTGTGTCTCCTGAGCCCTTTGGCTCCTCTCCCCAGGGCTCTGTGGGGGCTGTCCTGGGGCTCCTCAAGTGCCATCCACTGGTGTCTGCGCAGGTGATTCTCAGCCCATGACTCTGCCATGGCCACAGCATCACGCCATTCACAGCCTCCGCCCCTGGCATCTGTCCAACCCAACATGTCCAAAAAAGCAGCTGTGGCCTCTGCCTCAGAGCCCCACACTTCCTCTGGCAACCTCTGCTCTCCACAAGAGCACCCCTTCCTCCCGGTCACTGAAGCCCAAATCCTGGAGACCCTTTCCTCTCCCTCACCCCCGTGTCCAACCAGGAGGAACAAGAGGCTAAGGCTCGCTCTTCAACAGGGCAACAAGTGAGGAGGCCGAATTACAAGGAAAGTGTTTGCAGATCAGGTCTCCTGTGAAGACAAATCGCTCACGCTTGCCACTGTGGCCACAGGCCAGGCAGCCAGGGCACTGGCTCGAAGGACTTGGCTGCATGTCCCCTGGACTCCAAAAGCACTGGCCAGACCCGGGAGGAGAGCAAGCTGCTGGCAGACCCACAAGGTCCCCTTGGGCACAGACTGCGTTTCACCCTCAACCACCTCCTCAAGGGGCAGGGCCACCTCTCAGACACAGCAGCCTCTATCACACGCAGCACCAGCCAGTGCAGTCTCGAAAACATCTGGCTATGCAGGGCGCAGTGGCTCACACCTGTAATCCCAACACTTTGGGAGGCCAAGGCAGGCAGATCACTTGAGGTCAGGAGTTCTAAACCAGCTTGGTCAACATGGTGAAACCCTGCCTCTACGAAAAATACAAAAATTAGCCGCATTCGGTGATGGGCGCCTGTAATCCCAGCTACTCAGGAGGCTGAGGTAGGAGAATGGCTTCAACCTGGGAGGTGGAGGTTGTAGTGAGCCGAGATCATGCCATTGCACTCCAGCCTGGGTGACAAAGACTCCATCTCAAGATTTAAAAAAATCTTAAAAATTCTGGCTACAAAGCAACAGAAACACGAACCAAAGAGAGCCCACAGGGCTCTGCTCCCAAGCATTGCAAATTATTTTTTCTGTAATGCACACAAATCCTCCAAACACAGTCAACAGCGACGGACAGCAGTTACAGCCATTTCCCACCTCCCGGGTCCCCTCTCATGGCCATGCCACCCAGGCTCCTTGACTTGCAGTCCAGCTTCAGCCCTAGGCAAATCCTTGACCAATGTCTCCCGTGTCTCTCTGGGGCTGTCTCACTAACTCTCCTTCCAAATGCCCCTGAAACCTCTCTCTTGCCTTCTGTACCCAACACTTGAACCCGGTGGGCGTGCCATGTTCCTGGGTCACTTTACAGCCAGAGGACACTGGCCATTCTCAGAAGGAGTGGACCATTCCCCCTAGAGCTCTCACCATCATTTCATGCTTCTACCCCTACCTTCTTCTTTCGGCGAATTGCAAATTTCTGACCACAATGCCATTATGTTTTGAGCTCACGGTACAGTTTGGGGGCCACTCCGTCACAAAGCGTGATTCATTCTTCTGCTCAGCGCCCTCCACTTCCCAGTTCCTCTCTCTCCCCTCTGCCAGTGCTCTCCAGTTTCACCTGCCAATCACAGCCTTGACTACTCCCGCTCATCTCCACCTCCCCTCTCCCCACTGAAGCCATCCTGGACGCCTCTGCCCAATAAACCACATCTCCCTGGCCTGATAATCTAGGCCTACAAAGCTAGGTTCCTGATTTTCTAGCATCTGAAGCACCTTCCCTGGTGGCCCCGCTCCTGTCCAGGTCAATCCCCTACCTTGCAGTGGGCATTGGGTTCAGCCACAGTGCTGTGGTGGGCACTCATGCTCGGGCAAAGCCCCTTCTCCAGCCACATGCCACCTGATGCTGCTCCCTGTCACTGTGACTCCAGCCACCTGCCACTCTGGCCTCAGTTCATTATTTGTTTGTTTGGGAGTGGGACACTAGATTATTTTTCCAAAACATCTGCTTTCTCCCCAGACCTCTCCAGGAGGGGCAGCACAGACGTCCCTTCCCCCACTCCTCCCCAATACCAGAAACAATGTTCCAAACACCAAAGCCAGATAGACTGGGGGAGGCAGGATATTGCTAACAGAGAAAAGGCTTAGCCCTAAGGAGGGAGGGCCTGCAGAATGGCTTGAGGGAGGCTATTCACAGCCCAGTTGCTCGGATGCCTCCTCTCTGGAGAGGCCTGCTGTGGCCCACTGGAGACCAAGGGCAGTTGGTGTAAAAGAAGCTGAGTCCCTGCTCTGGAACCATAGGATCTTGAACTGTTTTTGCTCAATTCCAGCTACCAGCAAGGATTATGCTGCACGTTCTGACATCTCAGTAACCCTGTAGGGTTGATTTTGTACCACTCCCATGAGAAAACGGGTCATGAACCTAGTTAGCCACGAAATTACTGCATCACGAAAACTTCATCCCATTTAATTTATCGGTATCATTACTGAGTCCACAGTTCACAAAGAATATAGTGAAACTGAAGAGGGTTGGTGAAAAGTAACATACAATTAAATAGCTGTGGGGAAAAAAGCCAAATAGATTGGAGAAGGCAGGATGTTGCTCATGGAGAGGAGGCTGGACCTTGAGCACCATGAGCTGTCACAAAGACACCAAGTTGCTCTTTTCTCCACCTCCCCACTCAGCCTAATAGAGGTAAGAGATAAAATCGGAATAGAGACAGAACTTCCTGCGGTTGCAGGCCGCCGGGAAGTAATGGTATCCTTAGAGTCAAAGACCTGCCCATTTGATTGGTACCTGCCTGGACACAGAGCCCTGAAATAAATTAGCTCTTTAAATCTTGTCCTCTAACACTGAAAACTTCTGTCATTTCCTAAAATTGAGAATGTCCTTCAGATCATCCAGTCTGGTCTAAAGGCAAATGATAGTGAAGGAAGTCCTTCTACAACAGTCTCGAAAGCCAAGTAAATTACTTTCCTGAAACGTATGGCAGATGGGTGCCCGAGAGCTACAGCGGTATCAATTTACCACTAAGAAGCCAGCATTCACTGTATCTGGAGAAAAAATCGTTGTTGCAAAAACAGAGCAAATAATATTCTGAGTCCAGCAACCCCCATCTTCCAAACCTTCTGGGCTGCAGCTCTGTGCTGTGCAATATTATTCCCAAAGCGTCCTGGAGCGGCTGATCTTCCTACTTCACTCCCGCCTCGATCCTCCTTGCTTTGGGTGTAGCTTTCTTTCTCTGGGTCTTGCTGGGGCCACAGAAGGCTGGCTGAGGCATACCGGCCTCTGCCATCTGTCTCTACCTGTGGGGACACACTCAATGCTACCCCCACCCTGTCGATGCTTTCTGTCCCCTCTTCTTGGAGCCACTCCCAACTCACCATTCCCAGCCTTTCATCCCAGGCTGCGGTCCAAACATTCTCCACACCATTTCCCTTTGGGGGCAATACCAACACATCACACTCATAATGTCCTGGAGAGAAGTTACCTTTCTTTTCAACCTAATGATAGAAAAAGAATTCTACAGCTTTCATTATCTGCTCAAGCAGAAGAAGAACTATAAACTGATGACAAGATCACCTCATCAAAGAAACTCTATTAGTGTGAAAGTGTTTAAAAATATTCTAAATAACTCATGAGTCAAAAGGAACCGAAAGGTGAAATACACCATTGTCTGTTCTGTTGTAACGCATGCTTCTCTGATGCACATTCTCTCTTAAGTGCTCGGCCACAAACTCATTTGTCCTGGGCCTGCCCCGCGAGATGCTGCCTTCTCGTGGGGCTATTTACTCTGACATTAGGGTAGCTGCCGGATTTTGTTACTTAGTGGGTTATTAAGTAGCACATATATTATTGTAATACATCTAAAAAATGTTTTTAGTTTAAAATTTTCAAAATAATTGGTTTCCTTTGTAATATTTTGATTTCCCACTTTTAAAAAACCTTATTCTGAGAAGGGGTCCACAGGCTTCACTAGACTGTCATGCCAAAAGTTATGACCCCGATGATTAAAGCTCCTTGAGAGCGGATCTTTTGGTGATAAACTCCCATGTTTGGTTTATCTGTAAATGTCTTACTTCAACTTGATGCTTGAAAAAGTTATGCTGGAAACACCCTAGGTTGACAGCTGTGTCCCTCACCAGTTTGAAACTACTGTACTGTTTTCCGGCTTCCACTGATGCAGTCAAAAGTCAGCTGTCCTCATTCTCTAAAGACTTTTGAGATAATCTAACACTAAAGGCCAGGGCCTTCAGTATTCAGAGCTTTTTGCATGGTATGTCTAGGTGTGGATTTCTTTTTATCTTCTTTGAGAGATGCTGTGCTAATGAATCTGTGAACGTATATTTACTAGTTTTGGAAATTTTATAGCCAGTATCTCTTGAAATATTGTATCTTCTCCATCTTCTTTACCAGGGACTCCAATAGCTCAACTGGTAAAGACTCTGGTCTTTCACATTCCATCCTCCAAATGTCTCGGTTTTTCTTCCACATATTCCCTGCACATGTCATGCATGACTTGATTCTGGTTACTTTCTTTAGATAGATTTTTTAGATCACCAATTGTCTCTGCACTATGTCTAATCAGCTGTTGAACTATATAACTGCACTTGTTCAGAAAATTTCAGTGATTATATCTCACATAACTAGGAATTCTTTTATTTTATTCTCAAAGGTAATTATTTCAAATAGTTCCTTGTTGTGTGCTCATCTTTATGACTTTAAATGTTTCATACTCAAATGTTTTAGATTCCAAGATACAAGGTCCCAGGAAGGCATCAAATTCTGGCCTTTATTGTCTCATTGTGGCTTGCTTTCTTTGATGCTTGGGCGTGTGGAAGTATTTGACTATGTATGCATTGCTTGCTGGCACAGAGGGAAACATGAAAAAAAAAAAAAACATGTTTCAGGCTGGTCTTAAACTCCTCAGCCCAAGCGATCCTCCTACCTCCAGCCTGGGTGACAGAGCAAGATTCCATCTCAAAAATAAAATATGAAATAAAATAAAATGATTCTGAATAGTGAGGTATGCAGAATTACAAGATGGCCCCCAACGTCCCCACTACCTGGTATGCATGCCCTGTAAAATCCTCTCCCATTGGCCGTGGGTGGGACTGTGAATAGGCTGGAATACAGTATGTGATGAGGTTTCGCTGCCTGACAATGGTGGATGGGAAGTCCCAAATCAGTTTGCTGTTGAGTTCATCAAAACGGAAGTGCTCTTGGGTGTGCCTGACCTAATCAGGCAAGCCTTTTGGTTCTGGGCCCTTTGTGAAGTCCTGATTTGAGGTTCTGCTGCTGGTCTTGAAGAAGTGGGCTGCCGTGCCATGAGATGCCTCTAAGAGCTGCCAACTTCCCCACCCACAGCTTGCAAGGAAGCAGGGCTGAGTCACACAACCCCCAAAATGAATTCTGTCAACAACCTGAAGGAGTTTGGAAGGGGATCTTTCCCTCATCAAGCCTTTGGATGAAGCCTCGCCTCGATTTCAGCCTGCAGACCTTGAGGACAGGACCCAATTAAAACATTCCAGAATCCCAGCCCTTAGGAACTCTGAAATACTAAGTTTGAGCTGTTCGATCCTGCTATGCTTGTGGCAATTTGCCACCTAACAATAGAAAACTAATGTATCTAGCTAATAAAAGTAAAAAGGAAAAACAAAATCAAGTTATAAACATTGGGAAGAGGAAGCGAAATCATTACTATTTGAAAATAACGTGATTATCTCACTAGAAAACTCAATGGAATTGATCCAGAAGAATAAGAAACCGTAAGAAAATTCAGTATGTTATCTGGTTACAAAATCAGTATGTTGAAAATTATAATTCTATAGTTGTCCCTTGAACAAGAGGGGTGTTGGGGTGCCAACCTCCTGTGCAGTCCAAAACCTATGTAAAACCTTTTGACTCCTCCAAAATTTACCTGCTAATAGCCTACTGTTGACTGGAAGTCTCATCGATCACATACACAGTTGATTAACACATATTTTGTATGTTGTATGTATTCTGTATGCTCTATTCTTATAATAAAGTAACTTAGAGAAAAAGAAATGCTATTGAAAAACTCATAAGGAAGAGAAAATATATTTACTATTCATTAAGCGGAAGGAGATCATCATAAAGGCCTTCATCCTTGTCATCCTCCTGTTGAGTAGGCTAAGGAGGAGAAGGAAGAGGAGGAGGACTTGGTCTTGCCATTTCAGGGTGGCAGAGGTGGAGGAGAATCCACGTATAAGTGCACACCCATGCTGTTTAAACCCATGTTGTCCAAGGTCAATATTTATTGTGCACTGAATATATGCCAGATATACCTACTAAGCTTTTATAGTTTATCCTGACAACCTGAATAGGTATGTGTGATTCCTGTGCCTATGCACAGATGTGAAAATTAAAGCACAAACAGGTTAAGTGACTTGCCCCATGTCACAGTGACGGGCAGTGTTAGGACACAAGCTCTTAAACTATAGACAAATAGCTTTCCTACATATGTGCAGGCAAAGACTGTCTAGAAAAGAGAATACACGCTGGGCACAGTGGCTCACACCTGTAATCCCAGCACTGTGGGAGGCCGAGGTAGGCAGATTACTTGAAGTCACGAGTTTGAGACCAGCTGGCCAACATCGTAAAACCCTGTCTCTACTAAAAACACAAAAATTAGCCCGGCATGGTGGCATGCGCCTGTAATCCCAACTACTCGGGAGGCTGAGGCAGAATCGCTTGAACCCAGGAGGTGGATGTTGCAGCGAGCCGAAATCATGCCACTGCACTCCAGCCTGGGTTCCATCCCAAAAAAA
>NW_016108021.1:493817-518698 GCF_001604975.1 Cebus imitator
AATACAATTAAAAATTCCATTTATAATGGTAAGCAAAAAGGTGGAATATCTTAGAATAAACAGATTTAATAAAAGGTGAGCAGGAGCAATTTCAAAGAATCCTTAAACATCTACTGGGGAGCATAAAAGACTTCATGATTAGACGGGGGAAAATTCATTTTTTAAATATAAAGGCTAAATAATGTATAAGTTCCATGCAATTCTAATTAAAATGCTGAAAAGAGGAGAAGAATATGTATATGCAGTAAGAAGTGCTAGGGGAACTGGCTAGCCACTTGGAAAGAAATGAAACTTAATCTCTATGTTTTAACATTAAAACAAATTCCAGAGAAATCAAAGAGTAACATATAAATTAAAACATAAATATTTCAGAAATTTGTAAAAGAATCTTGAAAAGAAGTAAGCCCTTTGAGGCACCACACAATTTTGAGTCATAATAGAAACAATTAATGAATTTTAAATGTATATGTTTACGGTTTAAAAAAAAAAACCCACATTTGTATGTGGTAGAAGGAATCTGTGTTCTCAATCCCAGGGCCTCCCTGCATTAGAAGAACAAGTCTGTGCCTTTGACATGTGAGGTCGGAGCCTCCTCTAGAATGGGTGGAGTCCTGTCCCATCCCAGAATAAGTTTGGCCATGGGACTTGCCTGGCAGTGGTGGGTGGAAGTGGCACGTGCCATTGCCCCGGGGCTTCCAATGTATCACGTGCTCCCTCCTGCCTTCCTCCTTACCCAGGTGGCCAATGCCCCTGAAAGCCTGGGCCCCAGAATGAACACACGGCACAGACACCAACCCCATGAGAAGCCTGCAGCCCAAAGTGGAGCAACCCCAGCTGACCTGCAAACCCAGAGGAGAAAATCATGGCTCGCTGCTGTCAACCACTGCATTTTGGTGTGGTTTTTAATGTAGCATTATTGTGAAAAGAACCAATGAACACATTTGTGGTTTAAAAAGACCCATAAAGCCAAAGGGTGCTTTTGAATGGGAAAAATCTTTATAATACTTCAACAGACAAAAGTCTGCTGTTCTTAATTTACAAAGGGCTCATAAAAATTAATTTAAAAATTGAAAAAATGCCTGAATGCTATGAATAGGACATTCACATTTTTAGTGAATAAACACATAACAGAATGCATATAAACCTACTCGATTTTTTATAAGCAAGTGAAAACAGTAAGATAAGTATTTTTTATCAACCAGACTGGAAACATTTTGGTGAAGTTTTGGTAAAACCCAGTGATGGCAAAGGGCAGAGGGGAAAGAAAGTTCCTCTTAAGCATTTCTGATGTTGGCATAATTCGACGTAGAATTCCTTGGAGACAATTTCATTGCATCTCTCAAAATAAACCACTGAACTCAGTGGTTTCACTTCTGGGAATTTAACCTGTGGATACACTACCAGAAATATGCCAGCCTATTTACGCAAGGACGTTTACTGCAAAAACCTGAACCAGTGAGTAGCAATAAAGGTCTAGATAAATAAACTTTGATATTTACATAGAACATGAATATATGCATTACGAAGTCTGAGGTGGATCCGTCTATGCCAATGTGGAATGATCTTGAAGATAAATGACAAGCAAGACACAGCCCAGTGTGCAATGAAGGATCACTATTTGTGTAAACAAGCAGGAATGGCTGAACGTATTTACTATGTAAACTTTTCTCTCTGGAGTGATGCACAAGAAGCCTAACAATGGGAAACTGGATTAGGGAGGAGGCGAGGGGAAACTTGCTTTTAAATGTGTAACTTTCTGTGATATTAACCTTTAATCCCTGCACGTATTATGTAATGCATTTAAACTCTGCATACCATTAAACCTAGAATTCTGCTTCTGAGAATTCCCAGTATTAACCAAAGGCTTATTTCTTATTCTGGAAACTGAAAACAACCAAGGTGTGCAGCTAGAGGAAATTACATATATTCATTGGGCCCTTCCCAGTTGCTGACATTAAATCATGTTACAGCCATAGACACACACACTCACACACACACACACACTCTCTTATGTTTATGTATGTTTTTTTGGAGACAGGGTCTCCCTCTGTAACCCAAGCTAGAGCACAGTGGCATGATCACAGCTCACTGCAACCTCCATCTCCCGTGCTCAAGTGATCCTCCCACTTCAGCCTCCCAAATAGCAGAGACTACAGGCGTGTGTCACCTAGCTAATTTTTGTATCTTTTGTAGAGAGAAGGTTTCACTATGTTGCCCAGGCTGGTCTCGAACTCCTGGCTCAAGTGATCCTCTCACTGTGGCCTCCCAAAGTGCTGGGATTAAAGGCGTGAACCACTGTGCCAGGCCACGGAAGAATATTTAATGCCAAGTAGAAATGTTCACACTAAATGAAAGAAGGAGGAAAAGCAGGTTACAAAATGGTTTGGAAGGTAAATAATTTCCCTTCTGAGAAGTAAACAAATACGTAAAGGAAATCAGCAGCCTCGTCTCAAAGTTACCATGGTTATCTCCAGACAGTGGGATTTTGGCTTCCTCTGTATTTTTCTACTTCCCATGGATGATGCGTAACAGAGAAAACACGTTATTAAAACCTAAGCCAGTGACAGCTGGTTCTGTCTCCTCCTAAGTGAGGAGGCATAACCCACGTCAGTGGGCACTAACTCCCTCTAATGCTCCCATCAGCAGGTGGGAGAGGCGGACGGGGCCAGACAAATGCCAGCACTTGAACGTGAGGGCCATTGGCTTCAGAACAGGTATGGAAAGGCTCTGGAAACAATGGTGGCCAGTCTGAGTGAGGGGCAGGAAACCAGAATCCCTGCATCATGACGGGGTCCGGGGTGGCAGGATGACCAAGAAGGTGTGTGGGGAACTGAAGGGGGCTGATGTGCCCAGAAGCTGGTCAGCCAGGTGGCCATGTGCAGTTCTATGTGGGCTGCTGCTCCTTGATGGAGAATAATGAGAATTTCAAACATAAATGCAAGCTTCAAGAATAAATTCCAACCAGCACACAAATGTATTCAAGAGCCTCTACCTCCTCCCTTTCTCAACCCATTGTCAGAAAAAAACATATGAAGTGGGAAGGTAGATTGCCCTGCTTGAAAAAGAGTATTATATAAACCATTTGCAAATGATTTTTATTCTTTTCTTTTAGAAATCTCCTCATGGCACAATAATAAAAACAATGTATTTGTTGATACAGAACACTAATTCCATTAAAACTGCATTATGTGTAATGAAAAGCTATCAGAGTATAATTATGCAAGCAAATTCACAGACCCACATCAACTTTTAAATCCACTGGAACTACAATAGGAACTGAACCTGTCTGGAAGACAAATTGCTCTTTCATTTCCAAATCATTATGACTAAAGGCTACTGTAGTAATGTCATAAGTCACACAGTATTTATGCAAACTCTCAAATCCAGGACTGTTACCTAAAGATGCCTCTGCCTGGGTTTTCCCAGGACCATCCTGTTCTCAGACCCAGAGGCTATGCACCCATTCCTGACTTAGCCCCAAAGCAGGCTCCCTTCTCAGAATTATTGCCCAGAGAGCCCAGCTGTACCCTGAAGGGAGCCTGACTGCATCCCGAAGAGGTGCCCCCAGGAGCTGCTGAGTGGCCAGAGAAAGCTGCAAGACAGCAGCACTGTGGGTGCTGGTGCCCTAGCCCGTGGTCCTGTAGCTGTTCCTGCCCATGCTGGGTAATGAGCGGTTTAGGGGTTGAGGGGAGGCAGAGGAGACCCCCACCCATGGAGCGAGCTCAGTGAGGCAGGAGGGGTAGGCAGGGACCCTCTGAGCCAGAAGATGTGAAACTTACCCCAGGGGTTGAAGAAAGTCCCTGAAGGGCACAGTGTCATTGGGTGGGGCGAGTGACATGGTCAGATTTGCATTTTAAAAAGACAATTCTGCAGGTGGAAAACAGGTTAGAAGTAGCCAGGAATGAGGGCGGGGAGGCCTTTGTAGGGCTCTTACAGTAGCTCAGGTGCCAGGTGGCAGCCAGGCACCAGGTGGAGGGAGGAACTGGGGGCTGGGGCCCAGGGTGAGCTGGTCGGTAGATGACCCTGAACTTGGATGGATTTGAGAGTGAGATAGGGTGGGGGAGGGACATGGGGCACCTGGGATCCTGACAGGCACATCTGGGTGAATGGGGCCTCTGGTGGAGGCAGGACAGGCTCCAGGAGCACTGGTTGTATTGAGTCAGGCTGCTGGGGAGGCGTCTGTCACGTTTCCATCAGGCCAGTGAGTGCACACAGGCATCTGGGAGGAAGAGAGGCTTGGGAGAGGCTTAGGGGCATCCTGCAGGATGGAGCTCGAGAGGAAACAGGCTCTCCCCAGGATAGATGCTGTGAGGAGCTGAGGGGAGGTGTGGGGGAGATGGATGGGAAGAGGGAGCGCTTGCTAAGGAGCATCTTCGGAGAGTGAGGGGGGGAGGAAGCAAGGGGGTGGCCAAAGCAGGAGGGCGTTCCTTCTGTAAAGCAGGAGCTAGATCAGTGTCAGCCGGGTGAGCGCTGAAGGGGGTTCCTGGGACTCAGCAAACTAGAACTGACCAGACATGGAGTTCTGCCTGTGCCAGCCAGAGGAAGGGGAACAGGACTCGGCAGTGGAGATGGCTGTTACAAGGGTGCTGGGGCCACTTAGTCAGATGGGGGGGTTCCCTTCATGTCACAGCATGGCACGAGTTGTCCAGACCCCTACTATGTCTGGGGATCCTAGAAATGTGTAAAACCAAGAGTGGACACATGTGATGAGTGAAGGGCATAGATCGTGTCCCTGCCCGGGGAGTGTCTTTTCACCCTGGGCTATCATCAGTGGGAATGGGCGGCCCTGGATGTACTCCTGTGCACTGCCCCCTTCCTCCCCTGTCCTGATGGCCTTCTGCCTCCTCTCAGAACCTTGTGGAGACAGAAGACAGGCTGCACTCCAGTCTGTGTGTGGCACTGCCCAGTGTGAGAGCAGATGGCAGGAGGGCCAGCTGGGTGTAGTACCTGCAACAGGGAGGAAGGAGAGCAGCCTGCATGCCCTGCAGGGGCCAGCCCGGGGCAGCAGAGCAGGGCAGAGCTCCCAGGCTAGGGCAGAAGACTGGGAGTGCACCCCAAGCCTCTCTTCCTCCCAGATGCCTGTGTGCACTCACTGGCCTGATGGAAACGTGACAGACGCCTCCCCAGCAGCCTGACTCAATACAACCAGTGCTCCTGGAGCCTGTCCTACCTCCACCAGAGGCCCCATTCACCCAGATGTGCCTGTCAGGATCCCAGGTGCCCCATGTCCCTCCCCCACCCTATCTCACTCTCAAATCCATCCAAGTTCAGGGTCATCTACCGACCAGCTCACCCTGGGCCCCAGCCCCCAGTTCCTCCCTCCACCTGGTGCCTGGCTGCCACCTGGCACCTGAGCTACTGTAAGAGCCCTACAAAGGCCTCCCCGCCCTCATTCCTGGCTACTTCTAACCTGTTTTCCACCTGCAGAATTGTCTTTTTAAAATGCAAATCTGACCATGTCACTCGCCCCACCCAATGACACTGTGCCCTTCAGGGACTTTCTTCAACCCTTGGGGTAAGTTTCACATCTTCTGGCTCAGAGGGTCCCTGCCCACCCCTCCTGCCTCACTGAGCTCACTCCATGGGTGGGGCTCTCCTCTGCTTCCCCCTCAACCCGCAAACAGCTAATTACCCAGCATGGGCAGAAACAGCTACAGAACCGCAGGCTAGGGCATCAGCACCCACAGTGCCACTTGCAGGTACACCTGTCTCCTGCCACTCAGCAGATCCCAGGGGCCTGGGGCACGCCTGTTTCATCTCAGAGTGCCCACCGGAGCAAGGGCCTGGCACCACAGCACACATGAGAGTAAAGGCTTTCAGCACAGACAAGCTCGGACAGTGCCGGCCTTAGGACAGGAGGCTTTATGCCCACGCTCCTGCCTGGTTCCGCAGCCCCACAGAGGCAGGAGGTCCTGAGGGCAGTGTGCTGACTTGTCCCCTTTATTTTATAACCAAAGCAATGCAAGTTCAATATATAAGTTAGGAAAGGCAAGTAAGCTGAAGGAAAATAGTGAAGCTATCTACATTCACGTGGCTTCTCCTCTAACTCCTGTTAACATGTGGCTGGGTTCTATTTACATCGGTTCTTATAAAAATTGGGTCATCACGCTGTCAATAACCTTTTCTTGTGACCATATAATGGGTCATGATCACCACGTTACACCCTGTAGGTATTCACAGGCATCATCTTAATGGTTGAATGGGACTCCATTGCATAAAAATACAAAATACTCCTGACCTATTATTCTATAAATATTTGGAATCACAAACATATGTGAAAAATATATTTTGGAACAAGCTTATAAGAAGATGAATATAAGCCTGTGATAGCACTTTGGGAGGCTGAGTTGGGTGGATCACTTGAGGCCAGGAGTTCAAGACCAGCCTGGCTAACATGGCAAAACCCCATCTCTACTAAAAATACAAAAAAATTAGCCAAGCATGGTGGCGGGCACCTGTAATTCCAGCTCCTCGGGTGGCTGAGGCAAGAGAATCACTTGAACTTGAGAGGTGAAGTCTGCAGTGAGCCAAGATCATGCCACGGCACGCCAGCCTGGGAGACAGAGCAAGACTCTGTCTCACAATTTTTAAAAAAGAACATTTAAAAGAATATATGAAAGACACGAATATATAAAAATGCATTTCGTTTTCTCTGATCTCGTCATTCTTACACAATTTGAAAAGTCAAAACTGTTCTGCAGAGAGGCTGCCGCTTACAACAAATAGTTTTGCCTGTTTCTTCCATTTACTTTCACATTTCTCAACTTGATGCTTTGACTGATTTCTGACTATGAAAGTTGAGGATTCTCACTTTCCCCAACACACAGCAGACACAGCCAAATTCACACACTCGCTCTCCCTCTCCTCCTCACTTTCCCAATCCCAATATAGCAACAACCCACCTTCTGATATTTTGGCATTCAGTATTGACATTATTATGACTACGTAAATGTTATCCATCACTAAGTCACAGGAGTACTACAATCACAGTGCCTTTAAAAAAATCACATCACAATATGTAACTGGGGTTAACTGCCTCATTTTTCACTTAAATCTACGCGTCACACATCACTTAACAATGGAGCCATGTTCTGAGAAGGGCGTCCTTAGGCCATTTCATCATTGGGTGAACCTCAGAGTGCACTTACACAAACCCAGATGGCAGAGCCCACTACACACCTAGGCTGTGTGGGGTGGCCTAGTGCTCCCAGGCTGCAAACTTAGGCAGCATGATACTGTCCTGAACACTATGGGCAACTCTAACGCAATGGTGAGGGCTTGCGTATTTAACACACTGCAACATAATAAACATAACAAATAAAACCATGGTATTAGAATCTTATGGGACCACCATTGTATACACAGCCTGCCATTAACAGAAGCATCCGTGTGTGGTGTATGACTGTGTATCTATCAAAAATTCATCCCAGTTTTCCGACAGCCGTGAGGTCTCCCTCACCAGGTGTGAGCATATGAAGTCTATCAAAAAATTATGGAGCAGGCTGGGGGCAGTGGCTCACGCCTGTAATTCCAGCACTTTGGAAGGCTGAGGCAGGCAGATCACAAGGTCAAGAGATCGAATTCATCCTGGCCCAGATGGTGAATTCCCATCTCTACTAAAAACACAAAAATTAGCTGGGTGTGGTAGTGCATGCCTGTAGTCTCAGCTACTCCGGAGGATGAGGCAGGATAATCGCCTGAACCTGGGAGATGGAGGTTGCAGTGAGCCGAGATCGCACCACTGCACTCCAGCCTGGTGACAGAGCAAGACTCTGTCTCAAAAACAAACAAACATACGAACAAACAAAATTAGGGAGCAAACCAAGAAAAAAGAAGACATGGGCTCAAGAAAACAGAGGCTCCAGCCTATGAGAGAGGTGAAGGAGAGTCAAAGGTCCAGGGAAGTCCCTGGGAGCCATGGGGCACCAGGTCAGTGCACAGCTAGGTAAGGGGAAGGTGATCCCCAGTTCCAAGAGGGACATGCCCGAGAAAACCAGAATGGGTTGCTCCCCGCAGCCTCCTCACTTTTTTTTTTGAGACTGAATCTCACCCAGCTAATTTTTTTTTTTAATTTTTAATGGAGATGGGGTTTCACCATATTGCCCAGGCTGGTCTCGAACTCCTGACCTCCAGGGGATCCACCCACCTTAGCCTCCCAAAGTGCTGGGATTACAAGCATGAGCCACTGCGCTGGGTCCACATTTTTTTATAGACCATATCCTCCACTAACTGTCAGAGAAAGGACTCACAGTAGGTAAAATGTGGGGGACCCTGCACGTTTAACATATAAGAAGTTTTAGGTTGTAGATTATTTTCTCCCAGAACTTTTTAGCAATGATCTAATATGTGCTGATCTCCACGGTGGCTCCTGAGAGGTCTGACTCATTAGCAAACATTGCCAAGGACCAGCTGTTTACCAGGCCCTGTTCCAGGCACAGAGGACCCAGCAGTTTTAAAGAAAGACACTCATAGTGCCTCCCTCATAGAGCTGACATCCTGGGGAGCAGCAGACAAGAGAGACACAAAAAATAAGACTGAAACCACGTGGCATGCTACACAGAATGAAGAAAAATAAGGTGGGAAAGCTTGGGCTCAGGAGCTGGGAAATCCTGGGTTTGTAGGGATAACAGATCTCAAAAGGATGAAAGGCCCTGGTGGGCTGACTGCCAGTTCCTGATTGGAAGATTCAGAAATCTACAATGGTGAGAGGCTGTTTTTATTCACCAGATGAAGTATGGGAAACTGATCGGAATCTGCAATCTCCTTGCAGTTCTGAGAATAATTCCTGCATTATTTTAAAATGATGACCCTCCTTCCTTTGGCCTCTGCAAAGCCTATTTCTGTTCTCTGGCTGACCCTCTCATTTACTGTCTTCCCTATTTCCAGCTTCCTGGTCTTTTTTGTTGTTGTCGTTCAGTTTTCTGAGAGATTTCCCAAACTTCACCTCTCAAGCCTTTGATGATTTTTAAACATTTTGAAATTTTTCAAACAGAAAAGTAGAAAAATAAGGATATTCAATCCATCTACTTAGCCTGTCACCTTAACAATTTTACTATATTTGCTTCATCTCTTTTTCTTTGCTTTTCAAGATAAGTTACAAATCATGACTTTTTTTCAATATGTATACCTAAAATACAAGGACATTTTTCTATGTAACCTACAAGGCCGTTACTACATCTAAAATTTACTAATTATTGATAGATCATCTTCATATGATTTAATATCCAATCCCTCTTCAAATATCCCAGATTGTCTCCAAAATAACTTCTTACAGATAATTTTTTCAGACTAGCTTCTAATGCCTAGGAATTTGGAATGTGCCTAGATGGCTGTAATTCTGTTAATTAGCTTTACATTTTCAGCTGGTTCTTTAACCCACATATCTCTGTTAGGCAAGGGTTTTAATACAATTACGGTTTCTTCCCTTCGCACATCCCACCTATCATTCTTTGCTAGTATAATCTAGAATTTTCTATTCAAACTAGTATTACATTGTTTTCATCATACACTCGGCATCTTTTTTCCTTTTTAAAAATTAATTTTTCTTTTCTTTCTTTTCTTTTTTTTTGGAGATGGAGTCTTACTCTGTTGCCCAGGCTGGAGTGCAGTGGCACAATCTCGGCTCATTGCAATCTCCACCTTCCAAGTTATCGGGATTCTCATGCCTCAGGCTCCCAAGTAGCTGGGACTACCAGCGTGTGCTACCACGCTTGACTAATTTTTGTATTTTTAGTAGAGACAGGTTTCACCATGTTGGCCAGGCTGGTCTCAAACTCCTGGCCTCAAGTGATCTGTCCACCTTGGCCTCACAAAGTGCTGGGATTATAGACGTAAGCCGCCATGCTGGGTCTATTTTTCTTTTCTTTTTTTTTTTTTAAAGATAGAATATCACTGTGGTACCCAGGCTGGTCTTGAACACCTTGGCTCAAGAGATCTTCCCGCCACAACCTCTGAATAGCTAAGACTACAGGCACAAGCTGCCTTGCCTGGCTATATTCTGTGTCTTCCAGTGTTTTTTAAATTTCCACTTTCAAGTTTTAACTAGTTTCTGTGCTCTGCATTAGTTTTGCTTAGCCATGATTCCATCAACTCGATAGCTCAAATAGTTGAAGGACATCTTCATGAGACTTTTCCTCCCAGGGGACCTGTGGGCCTTCAAAGTCCTCAATACCTGAGCATATGTTCAGGGCCCCCAAGACCACTGTGGGCTGCTCAGCTGCTCGGTTCTCATCATGTCTGCAGAGCAGGTCCCCCTGGTGCAGCTCTGAAGTTGCAGGCTTTCCTCAATCATTGCAGATGCTGCTTGACTGCCCTGTGCTTTATCACAGCAGATAACTCTAAGGCATGTCTCTTTTTTTGTGTGGTTTGGTGACAATAAGGTTCCCTACCTGGACGCTTGGGGAATCCCCTTCTTGAATTTGCATGTATAATTTCCTTCCCTTTCTCTCTGAAGCTTTCCTGGCATACTTAGTTCATCTCCACAAGATGGTGTTTGGTGTTGCTTGCTTTTGCACTTTACAGAAACGGTGTCACAGAGAAGCCACGGTGTTTTGCGTGGGTGTCTCACAGGCAGGGAGCAAATCAGCTCCGGCACTGCACGTCTCACGCCTCTGCAGGGGCTGCTCTGGTGGAAGCCAGTGCCCCTCAGGCAACAGGGACCAGAGGCGAAGGGGCCTGGGGAGGCAAGTCTGAAATGTGCTCCGTAACTGCTCTCCAGTCCTCTCAGGAGCCAGCACCGTCACCTGCTGTAGCCAACTCACTCACTCGGACTGGCTATGCTTCCTCCCTGCCTCCCTCTGCCTCCCTGACTGTGCTCCCCACAAACAGGGGAGCTTCCTGCGAGCCCCGGTCTCAGTCTCTGCTTTCAGAGTCATCCAGGCTAAGAATACTCACACTCCTAAGATTCCTTTATCATGTTGTTGCACACAACCATAGTTAATCACTTTCACTGCGGTATCACAACAGTCCATTTCATTATAGAACATTATTATTATTATTTATTATTACTTTGAGACAGAATCTCACTCAGTAGCCAGGCTGGAGTGCAGTGGCACGATCTCGGCTCACTGCAACCTCTGCCTCCCAGGTTCAAGCTATTCTCCTGCCCCAGTCTCCCAAGTAGTTGGGATTACAGGCATGTGCCAACCATGTCCAGCTAATTTTTTTTATTTTTAGTAGAGACGGGGTTTCACCATGTTGGCCAGGATGGTCTCAATCTCCTGACCTCATGATTCGCCCACCTCAGCCTCCCAAAGTGCTGGGATTAGAGGCATGAGCCACATATGTCCACTTCTGTGAAATGCCTATGGAAGCATTTTCTCGACTTTTCTATTGAGTTTTGTGTCTTTATCCTATAGATTTGTGGGAGTTCACTAAATGAAATCATAATCAGTTATGTGTATTACAGGTATCTCCTTCCCATGCTGTTTTTGCTTTCTTCGTGATATCTTTCAATAAAAAGAACGTTTCAATGTACTTACCTTTCAAACATACTTTCCAGCTTTGGCGTTTCCCCGTCTTGTTTAAAAAATTCCTTCCAAATCTCTTACATTTTACATTTTATTCTGTAACGTTCTAATGTTTTGCTTTCACAGTTAAATGTTTAAACCACCTGACACTGATTCTCGTGTGCGGACAACCAATCATCCCAGAGCCATTTATGGCAGGCTCCCGCCATTCCGCTCCTGGCTTGCCGTGCATAGTTTCATACAGGTTTCAAGGTCTATCTTATGTTTTGCTAATTATGTTGTCTCCCTTCACACCTACACTTAGTGTCTATAGCTTAAAAATGAGTCTTATACACAGTGGCATGAATTCCACCCAAATTCTTCAGGAGTCTCTGGACTTTTCTTTTTTTTTTTGAGATGGAGTCTCACTTTGTCACCCAGGCCAGAGTGCAGTGGTGCGATCTTGGCCCACTCCAACTTCCACCTCCAGGGTTCAAGCGATTCTCCTGCCTTAGCCTCCCGAATAGGTAAAACTATAGACACGCGTCACCACACCTGGTAATTTTTTGTATTGTTAGTAGAGACAGGGTTTCACCATGTTAGCCAGGATGGTCTCGATCTCCTGACCTCATGAGCCGCCCACGCTGGCCTTTCAAAGTGTTGGTATTACAGGCGTTAGCCACCACGCCCAGACTCTCTTGGCTTCTCTTGGCCTGTGGCTCTTTGATATAATTTTACAGTTAGGTTGTTAAGTCCTACCCTCCCCACAAAAACACTTGTTGGGATTTTTAATGAAATAAATTCAATCAGATTTGGGAAAAAAAATAGTCATCTTCACAGTACTGAGTTAGCCTACTCATTCTAAGAATATGGTATGTCCTTCCATTTATTTAGGTTTTATTTTATGTCTTTCAATAAAGTTTTACACTTTTCTGCATACACAATTGTCACATTTTTTGTTAGACGTAGTTCTAAGTTCCTTATTTTTGTGCTATTATAAATAATGTCCTTAAACAATTTACGTTTTCTGTCTATGGCTGAAATATAAAGATACAATTGACTTTTGGTATGTTAACCTTCTACCCAAACTCATTATTTCTAACTGTTTGACTGTAGCTGGCTTATTCCTGATTTTAAAGGGAATACTTTCAATGTTTCCCCCTTTAAGAATAAAACTGTTAAGTTTGTGTATGTGTTTTTCCTGTAACTTCTGTTTTTCTATAAATTTGTCTATTACATCTGAATTGTCAAATGTGTAGTCTCCCATCAACTTTTTGATCTCTTCTGTATCTGTAATTACATCTTCCTTTTCATTCGTAATAGTGGTTATCTGTTCCTTCTCTTTTTTATTATTGCACATGCTTACCATATTTGTCTATTTTGTTAGAATTTTCAAAGAGCTAACTTATTGCTTTGTTTATCCTCTTTATTGTAGCTTTATCGTCTATTTCGTTAATTTCTATTCTTATCTATTGTGTTCTTTAAATTTATTCGTTCTTCCTTTTCTAAGTAAATCTGATTGCTTCTTTCATTTTCAATTGTCAATCTAAGTATCTAAGTCTATTAATTTCCATTATAATTTCTTCTTTGACTAATGAGTTATTAGAATTTTTTTAATTTCCAAATACTCTAGGGCCATTTATCCTTTTGCTATTTATTTCTAACTTAATTAAATTGTGGTCAGAGAATGTGATCTCCTTGATATGCATTCTTTGAAATGTTTTGATACGTGTTCCACACACTAAAAACTATAAGATCAATTTTTTAAAGATAGTCCGTGTTTACATGAGAACACCTCTAAAAGCTGCAGAATTCTGTATATGTAAATTACACCTGGTTGTGTTCTTTAAATTATTACATTATTTTTAATTTTCTGTCTGAATCTATCAACAATCAATTTGTAGGGAAGTTTCCCCTTTTGGCGACAGATTGATCAATTTCTACCTCCATTTTGATCCATTTTTTTCTCTATCCACTTTGCAGTGGTTTAATCAGAAGTATACAGGCATAAAATTGTACCTATTTGGTATATGTAATAAGCTTCTCTCTAACAAGGCTTTTGACTCAAAGTCTATTTTTGTCTGATATTAAAATGGCTCTGCCATTATTCTTTTGGTTGATGTCTGCCTACTTTATTTTTTACACCCTTTCACTTTCAATCTCTTCACTTCTTCGTGTTTAAGATGTGCCTCTAAAAAGAGCATATAACTGGGTTTTGGTTTCAAGTTTATCTAACAATGTATGTCTTTCAACAGGTAAGTTTACTCCTCTTACACTTACTGAGATCATTGAAAAAATCTTGATTTGTTTTTCGTTTTTCTTTTGCCAGGGTCTCGCTCAGCCACCCAGGCTGGAGTGCAATGGCACCATCTCCACTCCCTGCAAGTTCCGTCTCCTGGGTTCAACTGATTCTCTTGTCTCAGCCTCCCGAGTAGCTGGGATTACAGGTGTGTGCCATCACGCCCAGATAACATTTGTATTTTTAGTACAGACAAGGTTTCACCATGTTGGCCAGGCTGGTCTCAAACTTCTGACCTCAAGCGATCCGCCTGCCTCGGCCTCCCAAAGTGTTGGGATTACGGGCGTGAGCCACTGCACCTGGCCTTGATTTAATATTTTTGTTTTTTATGTTACTTGTCTCACTTTTTCCATGCTTGTATCTCCTTTCTTACCTCGTTTTTATTGATATTTTTTTCTAATTTCATTTTTTCATTCTACCAATTTAGAATTTATATAGGTATTTTTTAGTAGTTTCAGCCTGAAGTTTTACCACTTGTATGTAATTTACAAGGTCTAAAATTAAACTACAAATGAGCCATCCCCTCCAGTTTCTAGGAGCCATGTTTTCTGACGGACTATTGAGAATGCCAGTTTCCTGAAATTCTCATCGGGATATTCCGTTATATTTTTCGGGTCTTCTAGATACTTTTCCTTTTTCCTATTCTGCAGTATATTCATAGATCACATTGTTCAATTTTTTTCTCATTACTTATCAAAAAGGTGAAGGGTGAGTGACTCGGTATGAATACCTTGCACTTGCTGCAGCTTTCTGTTGATTTGCCTGGTAGTTCTATCGCCTTCATTTACATCCATAACTCCAAGTCTGATTCAGAGTTTCTCAAAGCATATATAGGGTGTAGCAGGTTATTTTTCAAACAACTACACAAAAATCTACAATTTCCAAAATAAACTGTGACCAGGGTTCATTCATCACAACCCCTACATACATACAGTACTTTGCTTGTGAACTCCCTTCCCTCTTCCTACCAAATTTTCTTACAGCTTTGAAATTTGCCTAGACTTCCTAAAATGATGATGGCCCAGGGAAATGTGCAATATTCTGGGTAAAAAAAGAAACGTTGATGTGGCTGACATATACAAGTGTGTATCTTGCAAATATAATTCATAGTTATTTTCCATATAAATCAAATTAAGATTTTATTTTCTCTAATAGATCTGGTCTGAAAAGAATAGTCATGAACATGAGTGAAGTCATCGGCATTCACTGCTTCTTTAATTGCATTTTCTGGAAAACTCTGCAGTTCTATTTTTAATATTTGATTATGCCATCAACAGAGCTATATTCCACAAAAGCAATTATGTTTTTCTCAGCAAAATATCAGAACAGAATAATATGCTGCATATTAACAACTGTAAGAATAGAAGCCATTTAGAACATTTTAGAATGACTGAGGTAATTTGTGCAGAATTTACAGCAAATGTGTTTTAAAGACCCACTATCGTGGAGTCCACTATGAAGTCCAAGTTATGCACTATAGGAACTGTAATAGCACAGGAAGCCCAGTATTTTATCAAAACATTAATATCAGCACTACTGAAAACCTAAGCTTTTATCCAGAACCCCCTACTTACCAGCTCTCCCCACGTACAAAAGCATTAGCATTAAATGTAATATACTTTCCTTTTATTTAAGGGCTTTGTCCAGATATCTGGAAAGCAGAGAGGTGGTAGCGTTTAACTAACACAGGAGTGGCAAACAGGTGGCAACTCCGTTCCTTGACCCAGAGGGACAACGCTCATCTGTCACCACACCCTCCGTGCCCAGTACAGAAGCCACCTTGGAATCCTTCTGACACAGTATGTCAGGCACCATGACTTAGAATTTGTGTTGGCATGCCAGATCCCAGCTACCTGAAGGCACTAAATAAGTGGGTAAGGGCAGTTAGGGGAATGTGGTTATATGTTTGATTCACGATTCTAAAAGGCAGTTCAGGGTTGCACAGGTCCTTGGCTTCCAGGTAGGACGGAGTAGTTAGCAGCAGGTCCCCAGTAAGAACAACAGGAAAAGCTCAATAAAATATGGAAATCAATTCTTCAAAAATGGTTAAGAGTGACAAAATTCAAACAGGCTTGAGAGAGGAAGGAACCTTCCTCCAAGAAGGGAGCTAAACTCTTTGAGGCTTTTATCCTAGATTTGTTGCCAATTCTGGGCACAAGTAGGACCCTGAGAGCTCTGGCTATGCACCTGCTGAAAGCCAGTTCTGGGGGGACCCCAGCAGGGCGAAGGGCAGAGGCTTGGGGTTCAAGCACAGGGTTGGCTTTTCCCTTGGGATATCTTTTCAATTCTGAGAGTAAGAGACATAAATCTTAACAAAAGGCCACTGTAAAGCAGCCTCAAGATAAAAATTGTAATTGGGAAATACAAGAAGGAGGGGCTGTGAAAAATATAAAAGACTCTCATTTGAAAACCCTAAAAGGCAAGGACACAACAGCAAGACTGAAGCTTGCCCCAGCGGCACACCAGCTCTGAGTCAGCACAGTCCTCGCTTCAGTGAAGGTCACGGACGCCAAATAAATGGACAATAAAGTTAGCCGGCTGACTTCAAAACAATCACAGTTAACACACCCAAGAAAACAGAGAGAAAGATGAACAAAATAAATGAAAGAAGAATTTCACCAGAAACCTGTAATCTGCAAAAATAATCAAAGAGAAAACATGAAACTAAAAAATACAACATCTAAAATTAATAACTCAACAGATGGGTTTAACAGTGCTAAATTAAATTCGATACAGAAGTCAGGGCTAATAAACTGGAAGACAGGTCAATTAAAACAAATACCCAAACTAAAACATAAGAAGGAAAACAACTTTTAAAGAGTATTAGACATAGGACACAATGAACGGGCTTAGCGTACGTGATTCAAGTCCCATTCAGAGGAAAAGAGAACAGGGTAGTAGAAATGATGGCCACACATTTTCTAAAACAAACAAAACGTCAAATCTCAAATCATTCAATAAGTTCTGCAAAGCTAAGGTGGGCAATTACACAAAAGAAAAAGAAACCTAAAGAGAAGGAAAAATCTTTAAAAAGCGAAGAAGTGGATCTGGACACACACACATCGCCTTCAAAGAAGTAACAAAAAGACTGGCAGTCATTTTCTAACAGAAGTGACGGAAACCACCTTCTAAGTCCCGAAAGGAAATAACTGCCAACCAGAATTCTATCCCCAAGAAAATACCCTTCAAAAAAGGAAGCTAAAATAGAAATGTTTCTGAGACAATCAAGGCAGGCTTTGTCACCAGCAAGCTTACACTAAACAAAAGAAAAAGGACCCAGAGACAAACCCAAATAAGGAGGAAGAAATGAAGACTGATGGAAAGGATGAATGAATATTGACTGCTACCAAACTTTGAAAGTTATGAAAGAAACTTTCTTAGCCAAATTAAGAAAGATGGATCCTAAAGCAGCAACAGCAGCAGCAGAGAAAGGAGAACAACCCAGCGTGCATCTCAGAACCCTGAGAAGATTCGGGCACAAGTCTCCATGGGCACCTCTGGAAATGGGGCTAATTTGGTGTAGAAGGCTTGAGGGATTTGGGGGTGAATCAAGGAAGTAGATATGGCCAAAGGAAGCAGTAACACACATAAGCTTTCTTGGGTGGCACTTAAGCAAAGTTATGTGGGAGGGGAAGTCCCTCACAGTATGGCACAATCCATAAGACTTCGAGGAAAGGGTCTATCCAGAAGGGGAAGAGGACAAGGGAACTCCTGGGGAAAGGGGGTCAGAGAGGAGGCTGACATAGCCAGGTGACAGCTTGTGGCAGCACAGCAGGGAGTCCCGGGGTCAGAGAGCTTTGCGGGTAGCAGTCTTGGAGCTTTATAACCACAAGGCTGTATCTTACCAGAGGCCAGCAGGTGCTAGAAGAGGTCTCACAGGGTATGCAAAGCAGGCAAGCTCTTAATGGCTAAAAGTCTGCTAATTCAGGCTATTTGAAAAAATAACAGACATGTACAAATTTGAGTTTGGTGCCAGTGGGTTTCTGAGCTAACAGATCTCAGCCTGCTATGAAGAAATAAACAACCTAGGGACCAATGTACAGAGGCCACCTTTGGTTCCTCTATATGGCACATGGGAAGGAGGGCTAAGATAAGAGAGGGATACTTGGACAGCTACTTGACAACAGTTAGATTCCCCCTCCCCACACCCTAGCAGAATTGTGACGGACTGTGTCCCTAAAAAGATTAAAACAGGTCTGTGCTGTGGACTGACCAATCTGAAACTGCAACGCAGCAACACAAGGCCAAAGAAGGCATGCTGTCGCTGGTCCCACCGGGCCCTCTGCCCCTGCAGTGTCTTTCCAGATGAAACGTGCTCCACAAAACAAGGCAACAAAGACCTGAGATCCAGAAAATAACCCAGCAGAATTCCAGAGATGACAGCAGGAGGGACCCCGGGCTGATAGCTGTGTATAAGCCTAGAAAGCCACCACCCCAAGAGAAGAAAATGAAGCCCAGAGAAGAACATGGAAACAAAAAGATAACCTGCTAGAGCAGACCTGGGTCCGTTCCACTGAGAGACTACTGCAAGAGGGGGTATTGATGAAGGCAAAGCAAGTACTGACTTCAAGGGCAAGTTAAAGTGATCATACCACCCTACACAGCTCTGCAGTGAATAATATTTGCATAAGTATAAATCCAAATGCTGACTAAACTTGTAATATACTCACTCTGAAGGGTGAGGACGGGGAAGCAGAGAGAATGAAAAGCTAAATCCTCATTGCCATAATCAGAACCCGACAATGACATCTAAAACTGATGAATCAAAGAGAGCAGAATTTGTATCTCATTTAGAAATGTGGAGACACAGTCCCAGGGAAAAAAGCTGAATTAAAAGTAGGTGCCTCTGGGAAGTTAGAGCAAGGAACTACTGGAGTTTTCTATTTACCATTTGACTTTTTAAACTGTTTTTATTAGATGATGTAAAAAATAATTTTAAAACAGATAAACACGAATATTTTTCCATGTAGTAACATAAAACTTGAAAAGCTCAAACAATATAAGTAGCACCAGCATTTATAAAACCTGCAGGAAAACAGCTGATCATTTTATATATATATTTTTTTAATATAAAGAGCGCTTACTCTCCTATATTAAACCAAAACTCCCAAATCTCTCCATTTTTCATGGTGCCATGGGAAAAAGCAAATCTGATGTTTCTACCCTCAAAACACCAAAAGGATTAAGATCAGCTGATTTCTTCAATTATGACTTCCTAAGTAATGAACTCGAAGTCCTGGACAGCAGCCAACCTCCTGGCAGATGCTGAAGACAGCACGGCGGAGGCCTGGAAGAGAACTCGGAATGAGGACACATTACAAGCATGGTGACTCGTGCCTGTAATCCCAGCACGTTGGGAGGCTGAGGCAGGTGGACTGCCTCACGTCAGGAATTCAAGACCAGCCTGGCCAACATGGTGAAACCCCAGCTCTGCTAAAAATACAAAAAATTAGCTGGGCATGGTGGTGGGCACCTGTAATCCCAGTTACTCTGGAGGCTGAGGCAGGAGCATTGCTCGAACCCTGGAAGCGGAGATTGCAGTGAGCTGAGGTCGGGACATTGCTCTCCAGTCTGGGCAACAAGAGCAAAATTCTGTCTCAAAAAAAAAATAAATAAATAAATAAATAAAACAAATAAAGAAATGAGGACATGGCTACTGACTGGTACTGAGCAGGTTACCTCTCACCCAGGATGAGGACCTCACACACCACTAACTGCTCTCCTGCCTCTCCAGGGGCTTAGCAACACTGTGACAGTAGACTTCAAATTATAGAGCACAAAGAAATGTTAAATTCTTGGACTTGAATAAAGGGAACGGCAGGGTAAACTCTGGGAGTTTGTAGGGGAAAGTCAGCAAGTTTGTGTGTTAAATGAGGAAAGAGGGTGGGGCACGGTGGCTCACAGCTGTAATCCTAACACTTTCAGAGGCCAAGGCGGGTGGATCACAAGGTCAGGAGTTCCAGACCAGCCTGGCCAACATGGTGAAATCCCATCTCTACTAAAAACACAAAAATTAGCCATGCATCATGGTGGCAAGTGCCTGTAATCCCAGCTACTCAGGAGGCTGAGGCAGGAGAATTGCTTGAACCCGGGAGGCGGCGGTTGTGGTGAGCAGAGACCGTGCCATTGCACTCCAGTCTTGGCAACAGAGCATGACTCCATCTTGAAAAAGAGAGAGAGAGAGAGAGAGAAAGAGTACAACAGAAATATCCTAGTGGCTATAAGGCCAAAGAACTCTGAGGCTCTGTAATGTTGGAAGCTGCTGACTCTCTGCTATGCAAGGTGACCCTACCCCTACCCTCTACCATCTCACCTACAAAATCAAGAGTAAATTTATCTGGACAAAGATGTCTTTGTAAGAGTAGAACAGGGTGGAGGGAAGGTGATAAGGACTCACAAAGGTTTTGAGTGTGAAACGCAGGCAAGAGAGAGCAGTGCAGAGACAGCCCCTGAGCATGACGAATCCAGGGGTGTGGAACACGTGCTCCATGGAATTAGGAGAAAGTCCGGGGAGAGCTTGTGACGAGGCCACGCAGCTAAGAAGGTCAGGGGATCGGGACAGAATCTGAGATACAGAATCCAATGGATAATTTTAGGACAGGTATGTCTTAAAGTGTTTTTACAAAATATTAGTTTTTCAAGGAACACACATAAAAATGGGTTACACAGTCACTGAGTCCTGAAAACGTGACATAGTATACCCTTTCCATGCAGAGTCACGGTGCACATGAGAATAACACGGTCAAGTTAAAACGCACACCACGGGAAAGAGAATGCTTCAACCCGGAATAACCCGGCCTCCCCCAAATGTGACCTTGGAATCCTCTACTTCAGAATACACAATTAACATCTTGTATACACAGTTGTTTACTGTATACGTTAGTGAAAATGCTGGCATAGGAAATTATAGTGGGAATTTAGAGAGAGATAAGGTAGAGGTTTTTTTCCTTCACAATGAAAATCCCATCTTCTGACTATGTATATAAATAGTATACCCTCACACTGCTAAATTTAGTTAACATGAAAATTCTAGAGAAGAATGTAAAATTCACCCACACCACCATACACAATGTTTAAGTGTATTCATACCTAGATTTTTTTTGTTTATAAAGCTTGATTTTTTTCTAAGAACTAGGTTCACAGTACACAGTTTTTCCTTTAAAAATATATCACAGACGAATGTGGCACCAATCCTCCAATGATGGATACTCAGACTGTCTCAATTTTCTCTACTATGGGTAAAAAATGAGGCTGAGATTGCCACTGACTCTATTCCGCCCTGTCTGGGTAGGCTCCAGCCCCTCAGGTGGAAGGAGCACAAGAGAATTGGTAAAAGCTGCCTTGACTTCTAGTGACCCAACATCAGGTCGTCCATGACAGGGAGAAGAGGTACAAACAGGGGCCCTACAACCGCTTGGTTTATTTATTCTGTTCTTAACCACGAGGCAGGGGAGAAACGCCAGGTGGTGCCCCAGGCATCCTCAGGCTCACAGCTTTTTCCCCTTTTTCCTTTTATTTACAACTTGAGTCTTTCTGAAAGTTTTCTTCTACACAGATTGCTACCAAAATCCTCCCCAGTTCCTCTCTCACTGCAGGTACAAGACCAGCAAGGCTTTATTAGGTCTGTGTCTCCAAGTATCTTGTTCTTGCTGACCAAGTCGTATTTCTAATTCTGCTGACACAGTATATTCTATTTCCATCATCAAAACCCATCGGACGGATGACATATCTGCAAACACCATAATGGGGTGATTATACTTTTATGATGAGTTTTAAATCTTCTTTATCCTGTTTGGAGTTCTATTTTTGTACTGCATTCTATTTGATCATAAGTGGACAGTGCCACTTTCCCTTACTTGGCCATTGCCAGATATCTCTTTGCCAATGCCTTGGTCTGTTATTTTTAAATTTTTTTTTTCTTTTTTCGGCCAATAGTATCTGTCCAATTTTTGCTTTTTACCCCAATCTAAAAGCATTGTCTTTGAATAGAGTAAATTAAGCAATATCTTTAGTGTGGCAGCTAACATTTCTGAACTATTTCCTGCCATCTTATTTTTAGGCTTATTCACTGTATTTGCTTACTTTTTGTTTAGTTTTCCTGTCTTTTGCTATTGTGTTCAACTTTTCTTTGTTGTTCACTTTTTCTAATGTTTTGGAAATTACATATCAATTACACTAAATTTTCAAACATATATTTGAAATTACATATCTAGTAAGTATATATCAATAGCATAGATATCTATAGGCTCTATGCAACATGACAAAGTTTTCCACCTCACCCTTCCTCCCAAATTTTATCAGAAGCACCACGTTAGCACCAACAATTCACTTTACCTTTCATTGGTTTAATTGCTTACTTCTGCAGCATTTATAACAATGTTTACTCTTTCTTGATTTATCTTTAATAATTAAATTATTAAAGATAATTGATTTATTTTTAAATAATAAAGCTATGATTAAGTAATTATTTAATATTAATTCTTAGCTGATTGCAGTGGCTCACACCTGTAATCCCCGCACTTTGGAAGGCCGAGGCAGGTGAATCACATGAGGCTGGAAGTTCAAGATCAGCCTGACCAATACGGAGAAACCCCATCTCTATAAAAAATACAAAATCAGCCAGGCGTGGTGGTGCGCACCTGTAGTCCCAGCTACTCGGGAGGCTGAGGCAGATGAATCGCTTGAACCTGGGAGGTGGAGCTTGCGGTGAGCCAAGATCGTGCCATTGCATTCCAGCCTGGGCAACAAGAATGAAACTGTATCACAAAAATAATAATTTTCCTCATTTGGCTTGTGCACTACAAGTAATTTCTTTTTTTCAGAAATGGCATGCAGAAATTTTGAGTCCACTGTATGGCTGAAAATGACTTTCATGTACCCATTCACATAAATGAGCTTAGAAATCTTGCAAGCAGAAAGCCTACATGAATCTTGCTTAACAACGGTTCCTTCTAAAATACACAAATGTTGCTGCATTATCTTCTACCATTTGACTTTGTGGATTAAAATCCAGTATTCATCTGATTATTTTCTTTTAAAATAGCCTGCTTTGTCTCGTTTAATGCTTATCTTTGTTTTTTTTATTACTGAAATTCAGAAAATTGTCTATTACATGAGTCAAAACTAAAACAAAAACATCTCCTATATGCCTGTCTGATGTCTTACATCTATTTTCCATGAACCTCAGCTTTTCTCTCATAATTTCTCCACCTTTGTCTCGTTCCTCTCAGTTGCAAAATCGATCCCCCAGGTGAATCCTAACTCACTAATCCAATGTTGGTAATCGGGTTTCCTTCTCACAGTAACATTTTCGCGCCCTCTGTCTGCCTCTACTTCACCATCTCTTCTTTTGCAATGTGGCACCTCTCAGATCTCACAGGTCATGAGTCAGAGTTGTTGTGAAGTTTTACTTCCTTTCTCTGTTTCATTGTGTGTCATTTACTCCGATGGCTTTTGGAGTTGGAATGTGATATATCCTAAACATTCACAGATGCTTCAAAATGCACTGAGTGGTCAATGTGATGCTCAAAGCACGGGCAGTGCATTGTATACAGAAGCAGAAAAGAATTGTCCAGTCAGGACTAAACATGATGGCTTTGACCTACTGTCTGCAGAAAATAGGTGATAAGGCTGAAGGAAACTGTAGACATGTGGGCCTCCAGATGGACATTATCTTATGGGTACTTGGTTTCTTTTTGTTCTCTGACCCTATGTGATTTATTTTGTTATATTTAAAGCAAACTAGCAATTTCTGCTCTATATTTAAAAGTATTTTTATGTCTTTATAAACACTGAGTGTATTTACTATTAATTGCTGTTGTTATTCCATTCTCAAAGCTTTACAGGCCTAATCGTATTCAAAGTGAGAGCAATGATTTCCTCTCCTCCACTGTTCATAAGAATCATGGCGAAGCGGGGTTGAAAATGACCGCCTAAGCCCCAACCCCCAGAGTCCAACTTGGGGTGCCTGAGATATAGCCCCATCTGTTAAGTTTCCTATTGCTGCTGCAACAAATTACCAAAAACTCAGTGGCTTAGAACAATACAAAATTATCACCTTATATTTTTGAGGTCAAAAGCCCAAAATGGGTTGGGTTGGTCGGACTGAGCTCCTTCTGGAAGTTCGAGGGGAGAGCCCCTTTCCTTGCCTTCTCTAGCTTCCCAAGGCCGCTCTCAGCCCTTGGCTTGTGGCCCCACAGCACTCTGAGCTCTGCTTCCATCCTCACTGCTCCTTCTCTCACTCTCCTGCCTCCGTTTCCCTTATGAGGACCCTTGTGACTGCCTTGAGCCCATTCAGATAACCCAGCATAACTTCCCCATCACCAAACCCGTAGCTTCACATCTACAAAGTCCCTTTTGGATGTAAGGTAATACATTCATAGGTTCCAGGGATTAGGAAGTGGACATCCATGTGGGAGTGGGGGTATGATTCTGCCTTTACACCCGGAAACCTGCACTTTGAACAAGAACCGGCAGAGTGCCTGCTGAGAAACACTAAATCAGAAGCCACTACATGGTGGCCGGAGCTTTTTCTTTTAGGATGCTCTTCAGACCCATCACCTTGAAAGTCTGAAACCAACAGAGTAATAAGCAAATGTATCATAATACAAACAAAACACCATCCTTGACAACTTATTAAGATAAAATATTGCAGTGTGTACCTTGATCTACTCAGAATTCATTTTTTAAGTGGAAAGTCAAATGATAAAACAGCAATGTTTAGGAATCACTGGGGAAAAATAAAAGTCAACCCAAAAGCCAAGTCCACTTTCCACAGCAGAATCAAGAAGACACCCCAGGGAAACTCTGATACACTCAAAAAACATATTTCGACGTATATTTGGTTTTTGAGAGAGTCTTGCTGTATCGCCCAGGCAGCAGTGCAGTGGTATGATCTCGGCTCACTACAACCTCCACCCCCTGGATTCAAGCGATTCTCCTGTTTCAGCCTCCCAAGTGGCTGGGATTACAGGTGCCCGCCACTACGCCTGGCTATTTTTTGTACTTTTAGTAGTTTCACCCTGTTGGGCAGGCTGGTCTTGAACTCCTGACCTCAGGTGATCCATGTACCTCAGCCTCCCAAAGTGTTGGGACTACAGGTGCGAGCCACCGCGCCTGGCCACTTCCGTGTTATA